>NC_136492.1:82879984-82944984 GCF_053919585.1 Euprymna scolopes | reverse complement strand
AAAATGTACATTTAAACTATCGAAAATGGCGTCAATAATAATGCAATGGAAAGATTTTAATATTATTCCGACGCAGTAACTTTATTTTATTTCCAAAAGAAACAAGTAATAATATGGAAGTTGTTTAACAATCAATCAGTATATATATATATATATATATATATATATATATATATATATATATATATATATATACAAATATGTCAAATTTTTGTCAATATTTATTGTCAATTTCAATAAAATGAACATTGTTTCCGAAATTATCGATCAATCGAGTTGATTTTGTTTGTTTTTCCTTTTGAAACTGATTTTTTAATTCACAATTATGAATCGTTTTAATCAATATATATATATATATATATATATATATATATATATGTATATACATATATATATATATATATATATATATAGTAATTTATAAAATATATATGGCGATAAAGCTACACTGATTATTCCGCGTTTCGTCCAATCTAGGACTCTAGAGTGGATGAAACGCGGAATATTCAGTGTAGCATAATCGCCATATATATTTTATAAATTACTAACTAGCCTTACATACGTATTGAGCACTTTTGAAGTAAATACTTAAAGTTTACGCATAAATCTATACTTTCGTATATTAATTTTATATGAGTAAATTAAGTAGTTATATGTGTATATATATACATATATATATATATATGTCTGTGTCTGTGTCTGTGTGTTTATTTGTATATATATTTATGTATATATATGCATATATATATGTATATATGTATATATATATGTATAAATATGTATAGATGCATATATATATATATATATATATATATATATATATATATATATATATATATATATATATACTCGATAAGATCAGGGAAATATTCATCAATAATGGTTATCCTGTTGACCTTATTGATGACTGTATTTTCAAAAAGGTTTCGGATTTAAAAAAGTTTGGACCTTTGAAATGGCCAGTTTATTTAAAATTACCGTGGATTGGGGAAAAGAGTATTAGATTTTCCAAACAGATTCGCAGAAGTAATTACGAATGATTTAATTCTGTGTCCTTGCGTTTGGTATATACTACGAAACCTGCTTTTCCGTCTTTTCGCAAGAATAGGTAGCTTACATCCAAAATAGCCCCATTGTATATCAATTTAAATGTCAGTGCGATGCTGGTTATGTTGGGCGAACATCCTTGCATCTTTTGACTCGTATAAACCAGCATGTTCCATCGAAGATCAGACAAGGCAGGATGGGATCTGGTGGTCTCCCTCCTTCTGCAGCCTTGGACTCTGCTATTGGCCAGCATTTGGTTGACAACCCATGCTGTGCCGATAGATATAAAATAGATTGGTTCGAGGTGCTACATAGAGCGGCCTCAAAACCCATTTAAACATTTTCGAGTCCGTCTCTATTGCGGTGCGTCAACCGTCCTTTTTGCCGGCAAAAAGAAACATCCAACGCACTGTTTCTCTTTGGGGAACTTTGTATCTTTTCTCACGCTTTTTTTTTCTTCCCCCTCCTTGTGTCAATATTTTAATCGTTTTTAAACGTTAATAAATTTATTTTAGTGTCCCCGTATTTTAGCACATTGTATAAGTTCCCCATTAAAACTCTTTATTTTTCGACAAAATATTATTTTGTACGCTATCGATTTTCTCCTGGTGAGATGATAGCCGAAAGAGCTCTCGAGAATATATATATATATATATATATATATATATATATATATATATATATATATATATTTGACGTCCAGTTATCCACAAATGTTATTTCCTGCAAATATAGCATTAATTGGACAAGAATAGCACACCCATAATTTACAAGGTTTTATATTTTTTGAAATGTTTTATAAAAATTTGCCTCATTATTTATTTTATATTAGATTTTGGAAAATATATAAGTGTGTACATTATAGTTGTTCTTATATTTTTTTATGCCTCGGAATGTTTTCTTTTCTTTTTGAACTAATCGCTTTTTTTCAAGAAAATATTTTGCCATTTGCCAATTTCTCGTACAACGGACACCTGTTGTTTGCGAAATGATGTCTACTTTGTCAGAATCAATTATCGATTTGTTTCGTGTGGCAGCTTCTATTTATTGCTCACTTATGTTCACATTGCACAATAAGCAAATGACAGTTTCAGGTTCAATAGTTATTATGTTACTTGCTACGCTGACTCAACACATGTCTATCATAGCATTTTAATATAGGACATTTATTGAAGAACGGCATCTGTTTTTCCACGATCCATAAATTGTAGATTCTTCTACCAATAAACCGCGTCTTTCTGAGACAGTCATCCAGTTTAGGAAGTAATTCTTTTCAACATTTTTTTTCAAAGAATGAAGTGATACCGCATAATGTTTGTACACATTACGGTAAAATTATTACCTGTTAATACTATAAAAAAATGCCTTCGCCTATCGCTTCGTCGCTTGCCCAATGCTACCGAACTAGAAGGGGGTGAGGCTTGAAGGGCGAAATATGATAGATAAAGCCCCAGACGTTTTTTTAAACTGAGCCCGGTTTACGCAAACCCATTCTCGCCTTCTTGTCCCAACCAGCTAAATTCAACAGCAAGACAGCGTCGAGAGAACCGGAAGTAAGGTACGATGTTAGAACTGTCGTTTAACCTATTTATATTTGTATTTGACTCGGACTTTCTCTTTGATTCAATGAATATTTTTCAAAGCACTTCTCTAGATATAATCACGGTTTTCTATTCCGTGTCCGGACTGGTTACTTACAAAGATTACTGTGTTTTCTTTTATTCTAAGCCATATCTGTTCTTACTGCTAAAATATCAATTTCATATTATTTTTGTGCCAGTGATCTTATCGGTTGTATAACGCTTCCACATTCTTGGCCATTCTGTTTCGTATTGATTTACGTTTTTTTTTTTTTTGTTAAATGGAGTAATATCCGCTTCTAACCATGAGTAAAATCAAATAACATATATTTTTGTACGAAGATCATTTCCCATATGCAATTCGTTTTGACATTTTATAAAATCAACTAAATTTACCTGCAATATATAAGGAGATAAGTTAACCAATAAATAATGCATGGCGGAAATTGTGTTTCAACATACACCTACGCAAGAAAAGGTGATTGGTTATAAAACAATACCGCACCGTTTTAAACATTTATTTAATTCTATTTGTTCAAGTATATAGAGATTGAATTGCACTGTTCAAACTCATTTTCATTTGACTCATTAACAGGTCAACGTTGCGAACATAACATCAACGACTGCGCCTCAAATCCATGCCTAAACGGTGCAAAGTGCCACGATCAAATCAACGGTTACCATTGCAACTGCGGGGAACTTTTCGTTGGGACGAGATGTCAATTTGCAGGTACGTCATACACAAATAATATACCAACTTTCCTTCCACAACCTCATTGAAAATTTCGTATTTTTGACATTCTAATATTCCTGAATTTGATCATAATCCTACTGTTGAGAATGAAAATTATCTTAATAATTTCCCTAGCACGGATATGCAACATAGATTCGCAACTTTCCATAACGTATTCATCCAACGTCATTCTTGTAAACTTTTTTTATATTAAATGCTATTATATTTGTATCATGCGTGTAGATCGGACATCATACGTTTGCATAAACGCGTGATCGTACATTTTACTTTTTAGCTCCTCAGCGATTAAGAATCCAGATCAAATAATGTCGCTTCATAGATACGTGTAGGGACGTTTATCCTTGATCTTTTCGTGTGCCTGTGATCTCCCCACAGTTCGACCGTTTTACTGGGGCAAATAAAATCCTCATGCATCAAAATACAAGAAAACTTTAAAGATAAAATTTGCTTAGAAAGAAATAGGCTTCTCAACTCTAATACAACCCTCACTTATCCTAGTATATCTCAATTTATGAATTAAGATATGCAAACGGAGAGATATGAAAACCCTCTAATGTATACATAATTCGAAGCCTTCCGAACTATTCTCAGCAATCTTTTATTCTTATTTTACATTGCGAAAAATAGATACTGACGTGGTACAGCTTAGTATGACGTAGACAATGAAATTTGGCATTTATTACGATGCTGGTTTTAAAACTAATTCTACCAGGAACAAAATTATGAAAATGATCATTAATAAATGTCGATATATAGATATAAAGCGAATGATATGAAAATTTGAACTGACTAGTAGACATATGTACTAATGTAATATTTACTGAGTAGAATCAATATGTATTCCATTATATACTCTAACCAAATTGATAATATTGCAATCGAGGTGTAAATTAGCTAGGACGTTCCTATGATAAAACACATGCATGTAATGAACTATAAACGTATTCCATTTATTCTATGTTTTAATTGTTTTCAAAAAGTTTCTTTGTAATGTTTCTCTTACAGTTGACCTATTCGCCCCTCAGCCTATCGAGGATCATCCATTCCCATTCCGAGACACAACCCACGTGCATCACATCCATAGCATTTATATCCTAGGAGGAACGCTGGCCGGTGCCTTGGTAATTGTCCTCATAGTTCTCGGCATATGTTACTGCCGTTTACACAGATCATATTCCAAGATTTGGCACCGAAGACCGCGTTATAGACGACACAGAGAGTAAGTATGAGAACATAGCATGGACAAAACTCTATGATTATTTGACCGTTTATATTTGTGTAAAATATGTATTCGTTTTCGCCATCTCATAATATCTTTTAACACATTGCAATGTTTAATTTCGTTTGTAGTTGGTGTTCTTTTTGTTATATTAATTTCTCCGGTCAGTTTTGTGTGTTTAACATAGGAGAAACACGCAACAAGACGGTATTAAATATGATATTCCACTGCGATTTGTAAATCTTTGTAGTTAAACTATCTGAGCACAATTTATATTTATTCCTATATTTTGTGATACACCTTTATCACTGTTGAACACAGCCTAGTAGTGTGTCTATCATGTTATTTCTAGTTCCTTTTCTGTTTTGTTATGGCATATCCAATCAATTAGTTGCTTTTAAGCTGTGAACAAAATGAAGAGTACGTATATATAATCAGATGTGTATAAATCAGAACTACAATGTAGGTTTCTAGGGCAGTATTGTTATTGTTAATATTTATATAGTATTACTATTGACTCATAAGGAGCGTTCACACAGGTCATAAAATACCTCTCCTTGAAAACACTCTGCAGTGTTTCCTTGAAGTTAAGTGACAACAAGTCTCTCCTATATTCAAGTACTTTCCACCTCTTATGATAACATTTTCAAATGAAGATGCCTTATCGCAACAGTCGCTTACCACCGATTTCTCGCTGGCAGCGGCCATTGGTCTCCAGTGGAATTTGAGAGGCAATAAGCCTCCCCAAGGTCCAAGTTCTCTTTGCACATGTCCGGAGGATGGTTGGTCAGTAATCTCTCCTTGGTCTTTTAATCCTCCTTGACCCTATAGCGCTATTCAGTATCACCGTTTTTTGTGAGGGGTAGTAATAGGGCAATTGGGATTATGGGAAAAAGGATAGAGAACTTCTAGATATGCAGCTTTAATGTTCTTGGTTTTATGTAACGCTTCCTTATATTTTGCCTCTGAAGCAGATTTTCTGGCCCGCTCATGCGGCTAATGTGTATTAGTCTCCGCATTCAAGGGGTTTCCTTAATATTTCAATTGTTTTCATTATTGTTAGTCGTTGTATCTTCCCAGCCATTTCTCTGATTCCAATTTCTTTCATTTTTCTGTGCTTTTCTTGGAATCGTTCTTAGTGATCCTACTATTATAGTTATTATTCTGATTTCCTTCAACATACATCTTTATTTCAGCTCTCTGGCTAACTCTGTGTATTTTCTCCGTTTTTCCTTTTCTTTTATATTTACACTCTCGTCAGCTGGGGCAACAAAGTTTACGATTTGACAGCGCTTTTATTTGTTGCTAATTATAACGATATCCGATATTCTTACTTAGACGGGTTTATCTGTTTGTAAGTTCATATCCCATAGGAGTTTGTGCTTCCCGTTTTCAAGTACTGTTGCCGATTCATTCTTGTACCATTTGTCCGTGCCTTCGAGATGGAGTCGTGTTGCCCTCCCCTATTTGGTGCTATCTGTTCTTGTATTCCTTACGGGTGAGTTTGCTGCATTTGCTTACTATATGGTTTATCGTTTCGTCTCTTTTTGTCATAGGCTGCGTTTGCTGCTTTCTTGTGTTTCTCGATGTTAGCTTAAATATAGTTGGTTCTTATCGAGTAATCGCGTGATGCAGTTATTAGGAATTTAGTTTCTCGATTTACGTGTTTTTTTTTCTCGCATCCACGGCCAGATTTTTTTCCGTTGTTCTTATCTTTTGCCATTCTTATGAATATTCCGTGTAGTTGTTTCTTTTCCCATTTTTCTTTTCTCGTATCATCCCTTGTTTCTGTTGTGTTGACCTTTTCCGTGCCACACTCTGCTATAATTATATTCCAAGAGTTCTGCATTATGTATTTGTCTATTTTTTGTGTCATTCACACAATCTTCTATACAAGCCAGTTCTCTCCCGCCGTATTTTCTTTTTCTATGTAGATAATGAGGTCAACATCGTCTTTTGGGTGTAGGGCATTGTGCACGGTCATGAGTTTTCTGTTCTTCTGAACTTTACGCCACCCTATGGAGGGTCCAGAGTATCTTACTAGTAATATAACTCATGCATTTATACGTTTCTTTAGATTCTTGCTATATATGATAGTTCCCGGGAGTTTTCTGGTTATCAATGAGTATTCCTGTCTAATTCTTTCTTTCATTCTTCTTGCTTTGATGACGTCTGCTTCCAGAACTCCACTGTATTTATAGGCGTCTTGTTCCCCTAGTGCTCTCATCTCCGTTTGGTTAGGTAGTTCCATGACTTCTGCCGTCTCCAGTTTTCTATTGCTTATAACTAGTACTGCACACTTTTCTATTGGGACATCCTGGCTACAGACCCTATTAGTGAGTATTAGTGACTCTAGTTACTTTTCGCTCCTTGCAAAAAGTTTCAGGTCTTCCACGTACATGAAGTGGTTCAATTGGACAACTTGTGTCTGGCTTGGCACTTTCTCAGTATGATCTTCAACTTTTTATTACAATTATGTTTATTATTTTTATTAGTAGTAGTAGTAGTAGGAGGAGGAGGAGGAAGAGGAGGAAGAGTAGCAGTTATAGTAATATTGTATAATACTCCTTATAAAATTCATGTATCAAACTTATTTTTCATAATATTTTGGATTGCTTGGAATAGCGATAAAGCATACTATATAATATCTTTCCTGATAAGGGATAGCATATAAAATTTACCTTAATATCTTTAATAGATCTCGATTATAGTTTCGAGACGATTCTTGCAAGTAATCACATCTTACGCTTAACATATTCAAAATAAAAATAATGGAATAATGGAATAAACAACAAGTCGTGGGTGTCTGTTTGCTTAAAAATGTTTTGCTAATACTGGACTACAAATATATCATCAGAAATCAATCTAAGACAATAGCAGAATTCTTTGAATTTTTCATCTAGACTGTTGTTTTATGGGGACGTAAAAGGATGGTAACATTTAATGCTAATAAAACTTAGCTGCTCTATTTTAACAGGTTCAAGAAGCCTCTTTCACTACAGATATCCAGGACAAATTACACCTCACCTGATACTGCTTCCTTCAAACTCATCGGCTTAACATTCACACAAAATATGAACTTGAACAAATACATTGAGGAAATTGCGGAGATTGCTGCAAACAATGTGGATCCTCTCTATCGTGCTAGAAGACTACCCACACATGAGAGTATCCTGTACTTCTTCAAAATCACCATTCACCCATGCATTGAGTATGGTTGCCCCATATAGGCTGTGCATCTACCAATATCCTCTCAACCTTGGATAGAATCAGAGATAGTGTCTCCAATTTAATAGGTCCTGCCAGAAAGGTTTCTACTCGAATATCTTTATTTTTCAAACAGCTTGACTGTGTAATTTCGTTCTTGCTACCTGCTTTCCTGTGTGTACTGATATGCAGAATTTTTTAAATAACGTACACCAACGCATTGACAGCTTAACTTGATATGGTCTTTTTTAACCAAGTGTAACAAGGCTGCCAAGTGTCGATTGTTTGGAGTAAAACTGAATGAAAAATAAAAAAAACCAAAGTAACTGAATGTAAATTATGTTCAATTCGACTCCACATTTCTCGGCAATTTTTTATCAAGACGTGAGTAAACTTCTCAAATCTAGTTATAGAAATCTTGTTTACTTTTGTGGGGATATACACACCCTTATAATCACTAAAATGGACTTATCCATTAGCCATATAAGCAGCAAGTATAGACTGCTCAATGGGAGGTATCCGGATGTAGTACAGAGACGACTCCCCACTAGATTTACAAAATGTATCCTTGACAAAAAGACGGGCAAACAGGCGTAGTGATAATCGGCTAGCAATCTATCTGATAGACCCCCCATATAAAAGCGCGTGATACAGCCATCTAGATCTTCTCATAGAGATACGTGAACGAATTAAATTATATGCATGCACTTCTATTGTTTGACCTACAATATTGCGTTTTCAATCGGCGAGTAGATCGCCTTTCATTAGATCACTGACAAGATTCAAAGAGAAAAATATATTAAAGAGTCATGTATTCAATTAAAATGGGGAAAAGGAAATAGAATTTTCTAGATAAGCGTATTTCATAAAAAAATCACTCAAATCAAGGCATAAATAAACTTGATTTACGGATATGAAAAGTACAACTTCAAGTTGAAGAATTAGCCAATGGCCAACACAGAATAAGTCAGCAATTCTTTCCGATTTGTCTGATCAATCCCTTATGGGATATGAAAACTAAAGGACAAAATAAAGGAAACAAGTGTTACACGACTGCCAAAAGTAAATCCGAACGATACTTTCTACTTTTCAATACCGCATATTGTTACTAAGCACAGAAGATATAGACAAAACAACATAATCGACTGACCAAAATAGTTGCAAGTGTAAAATACAGTAATGATGAAAAATGCTTACTAATAAGATCAAACTAGGACAAAGTGGAGCAATCCAGACGTTCTTAATTCAGAGAAAAACATTCTTTATAAGAGACCACTCAAAAGTTAAGCATTATTAGATTTTATATTATAAAATTCATTGGAGCTTTTCTATATTGAATGTAGCTAATACATATATATACATACATATATATATATATATATATATATATATATATATATATATATATATATATATATATATGGGGGGTGTATGTGCGTGTGTGTGATGAAACGAAGACTTTTCTAAGTTATGAGTAAAAACGCTTTAAAATAAAGTAAACGGGGTAAAGAGAAGAGAAAAAGCGGGGAAGTAAGATGACCGGTTTCGCCCTCGCTTCCTCCAAACCGTATCGAGGTTGTTTTCTTGTTTTGTTTTTGTAAATGAAGGAATCGAAATATGTACAATTTAAAATAAAATTATGTCGCGTTACGTCATGTGAAGGAAAAAAATGAGAGAAAGCGATGAAATTAAAAAAAATAAGAACGTTATATTCCTCGAAGATCTTAAAGATCACGCTGAAACCCAAGATGCATTCGCTATGTTAGGTGTGACTAATGTTCGTCTATAGGATCTTGCAGTAATATAATGTTGCTTTATTTTAATCGCTTTTCCCTATATTTTTACTTTTTTCCGCAACACACAACGTAACTCATCCTAATTTTACTTTTAATTGTAACTATTTTCGATTCATCCCCCACACTTTATGTATATATATATATATATATATATATATATATATATATATATATATATATATATATATATATACATATATATATGTATATATATATGTATAATAAATGTTTAATTTCAACTTGCATCCCTCGCGTTTTGTGGTTGCCTAGTTGTTGAAGTCCCTGCTAATAAAGCGCGACATTACTTTTGTTGCCGGGGTTCGAGTCTCTCGTCTGGCGTTAATTGTAACACCTTGCACTGATGATTCCAGAAAGAATGAAACACTAATGTCTGTAGGTATTTAATAAGTATGATAGTAAATACTAATCTCAGCCCCTTTAAGAAACTTGTTTCTTATGGTTGAGCACTTTCAGTTGTAATAAAATCGGTCAACTTAGCTAATACGCGCAGAACGTCATATAATGATAAGATCACTCTGACTTATGTTAAAAGCATTTAATAAGAATAAATGTTTTATTTCAACTGTATCTCTCGCGATTTATGGTAGCCTAGTTGTCCGGTTTCTTTCTAATGGAGGCAGACATAGCTTTTGTTGGCGGGGTTCGAGTCTCTCAACTGGTGTTCATCGTGACAACCCCCACTGATTATTCCCGAAACGATAAAACACTAGTGTTAGTAGGTATTTGATCATTATTATAGAATCTTATATATATATATATATATATATATATATATATATATATATATATATATATATATATATATATATATAATAGGACAAGAGAGTGTGAAATGAAGACACACAAAAAGATATATTGGTCGATATAGAATGGATCATGTATTGAATAATGGAATACACGCAAAATTTGGGGGATAGAAGGGACTCTTTATGCCAGGGCATTTCGAAGCCTAATGTTTCTCATAAGAAGAGTATAGAATGTACTAGGTAGCATGGAAAGATGCGGCGTCTTGCGTAATGTTCATTTGGGATGAAAAAGATTAAGAGAAATTATAGAATGTTGGAGGGAAGCTTTATTGAATTCTAAATTAATAAGGAGAAGCTTGTTATATATAGTATGATATATAAGATTATATATGGTCTTTAACATAGTGTTGAGATTAAGGGTTATATGTATTAGGGTTTAATTTGAGGTGTATTGTTGCAGCGTGGACATTTATCTTAACGGTTTGTGGGGTGTCTATTTTCTATGGAGTGGTAATTTTGGTTTGTGCCACCTAAACGGCAAATGTCGGCGATAAAATCGCTTATTATTGGGGGGGAGTATGCAAGGTTGTAAAACTGAAAGGTAATATGCGGCATTATATTTATAAGTTTCTTCTGTTATGATATAGGGAGTATGATTATAAGGGGGCGGTCGGAGATTAGGATGGGCATGACAATGAGTGCGTTTAACTTGATGCAAGTTTAAGGGTACATATAGATTGCAAAGTGGAGGAGTAAGGAAACCATCACTACTTATGAGAGTGGTAAAAATATTCAAACTAATAGTAGGGTAATTATAATAGTACGAAAGATAATAATAATAATAAAAAATATAATAATAGTAGTAATAATAAAGATGAAAGTAAAATTGAAGATAAAAATAAAGATAAAGGTGAAGAAAAAAATCAAGATAAACATTAAAAATAAATATTAAAGATAATATTACCCATAGTTGTGATAAAATAAATTTAAAGTTAATGTTAATAACAGTGAAAATGAAGATTATGGTAGCGGTTATGGTAGAAATGACGGCGATAATGACGGGAATAATAATAATAATAATAATAATAATAATAATAATAATAATAATAATAATAATAATAATAGTAATAGCTGTAAAAACAAGACAGTAATAATAATGATAATAGTAAAGATAGTAGTAACAATATTACGACCACTACCTTCACCATCACCACCACTCCTACTACTACTAATAATGAAAATACTGTTAATAATAATTATTAGGGGTGCGTAAAAGAAAGGGATACAGACAAGTGGGGGGTCGAGTAGCAGGAAATGGGGTTGAGAAGTGAGGGGTAATTGGCTCCGTAAAAAATAAAGTAAAATAAAAGAATATATATATATATATATATATATATATATATATATATATATACGCATATGCATACATATATCCATATATGCCAACACAGATCAAAAAATACAAATAATAATAGATGTAGAATAAGCCGGGAAAGCGTAAGAGTTCGGTGTACAAAAATTCTCTTGGGTTTAAATTAAATTAAAGGATTGCTTCACTGGGAACGATAGTTTTAAGAGCCCACCTTAATACTTAAAATTTCTTGAAGTTCCATTATAAAGGCCATCAAATATATGTTTTTTATGATTTTATGACAAGCAAATGCCTAGAAAGTTGAATACATACTTTCTCGTTTATGAAGTCGAGGGACAGGTCCATCCAATCGGCGTAACTACTTATTGTAGTAGTTCTAATCTCCAAGAGATAGAAGAAGCATAGTTTATAGCTGTCCGTTAGAGTTCCATATTTCTCCGAATATTTTGTTAGGGTGGTCTTGCGAAGATGCTATGGTCTTGTGAATTCTTTATTCCTCCTAATTTGGATGGCAAAAAACTGTATTTTTTTTAACGGAGACTCTTGTGGTGGAAATTGCCCGAAACTGGACTGGTTCAACTGTGTTCAAATCTAAGTTATATTATCAGTAGGAAGTGGCAGCTAGAAGACAATTGAAAAATACACGTTTTTGCTTGTGAAGGGTTGGGAACGCGCTTGACTGGTAGTCGGAGGGGCTAGAAGAGGGATGGGGGTATGTATGTATGGGTGACGGGGGGTTGAATCGAGGGAGCTTTTCTTATGTTATATTTTCGGTACATTTAAAAGTTTTAATGTAAATGCTATTGGGTTGGAGGGCTTTGTGTAAATCTAATAGTGGAGACCAAATGCGCTGCTTTTTAAATAATTTCTTATTTGAGGGGCGAGCTTGGCGGTAGAGTTTAGGGGTGCTGGTTAGGTTTTAAGTCTTTAGCCCTTGGAAGGGGATTCTAAGCTATATTTTTCATTGGGCCTAGGTTTTATATTGTGTAGGTTATATTCTCGTTCCATCGTGTGCTAATTGGTGGTTTGGTCGCAATTTAGCAGGTGGTATTAAGTGTGCATATTTACGGGGATAGGGTTTGTAAGGCAAACTTGTCTGTGGGCTTATGAGTAGATATAATGTTAATTAGGCCTTGCCAAGATTTGGACGATTCTAGGTCGGCAGTTTATTTAAAGTTATGCAATGGTTATGTGTTCAGAGGGTGTGCTAATATTTTATAATAAAAAGTTGAGGTTTTTTTATGGCGATTTGTTCAGATCGCGTGTGCTTATGGGTGGTTTAAATACAAAAATAGATAACAAAATAAAAATTTGGTTGGGGGCTTGTCCAATAGCCCTATACCAGGGGAAAGGGTTAGTAATGGATATTGTTGCATTTTATGGATGCCGAGGAAGCGCAATAAACTAGTTTCCTGTCCGGTGCTGCATTTTCAGTGGAGTTAATTGCATTTACGTACCTGGAATTTCTCTTGTGCCTATAACTGCAAATTATCTCTTGTTTTGAATTGAGGATCTTTAATTTTTTAGGTGCCGTTATAATCTCGGTCGCCTCTGCGTTATATAGGAGGCAGTATTTAGAGCCTGGGCTGTATGACTTGGAGGTTCTATAATATAACAATAATAAGTGTTGAGCTTGGCATTATGCGGATAAGTCTCCTTTTGTGGAATTGAACTTCCTATTTTCCTCTTACACATTAATATATATATATATATATATATATATATATATATATATATATATAAATAAATATATATATATATATATAATAAACAACGGTTCAAAGCTTACTCATATATCGATGAAAAAATCACAAGAAATCATATATTTAATGCGATAAAAATTCATGCAGATTTTCTAACAAGACATCATAGTTCATTGGGAAAATATTAGCATCTGTTGTTGTGAGTTCGTTCATAGTTAGTGGTGTATCAATGCCGATGACGGATTACACCCAGAAACATGGAAAGTATTTTTAAAATATATTTTAGAAATATATTTAATAACATATTTTAATATTCAATAAAAAATATTAAAATAATTAAAAGTACGTCGCATCCAAAAAAGGGAGCGAAGCCAAACAAAAATAAATAATAATAAAAAGAAATCGAGATAAGTTCTCACTTTACTGTTTATGAATCGAAATTTACAATTAAAAAATAAGCGACGGTTCAAAAATAGATATACGTCGCGAAAATTAACGGCTATAGATCTTACGTTTAAAGCGATAAAAATCGTGCAAAAAATTTTGAAAAGCCTACATAGCTTATCGGAAATAACATTAGACTTATGATAGTGCTGTTGTAAATTAGATGCTTGTTGACTCGGGGATGTTTGCTGATGACTAGTTTAACCCAGAAACGAGGTCATCAATTACATTTTAGAATTATGTAGAGATAGATTTTTTTGTATAAAAATATTTTCTATGAAGAAAATGTAGAAATAGTTTTTTTTTAAATATAAAAACAATATATATATATATATATATATATATACGTGAAAGTTTCTCTTTGTCTGTGTAGCTGGCTGTGTACATTTCCCCTACACAATAATTCTGTCAATTTTCAGTCTACAGGCTCGAAATTTGATATAAAGAGTATGAAGGTTTGGGAAAATATTTGTCATTCGTTTTGGCCAGGAATTTGGCTATTAAAGTGTAAAAGTTCAACGATTTGACCTAGGAGAACTCTACCAAACCACTGCGATAAATTTGGGTATAAACACTTGAAATGTTAGATATAGGTTCCTTGGACATGTATCTAACTTAATATGTGGACTTGAGCACAAAACAATAAAGGTTAAGAGGGCATAATAGGGATCAATTAAAAAAAAAGTGACCGCTTCGATATCTACCAAATTATTCAGACAATTTCTGGTCTAAATATTTGAAATTTTACATAAAGGATATTCCGATATAGGGCAAGCTTTTTAATCGGTGTGGGTCAAACAGTTGAGTTACCAATATATACATGTACGTATGTATGTATGTATGTTTGCATGTCTGCCTAATACTTTCCACAGAGGCGACGAATTTTCACAAGATTAGTATTGTTTTGAAGTTCCACCTTTCAGACGACAAATATCGAAAAATTAGCTAAACAGATTATTAACTTCACCTTCAACTGGGCAATTTTCTACGGGGAGGGTCGTTTTTTCGCCGATTGCGAAAGTCATCCTCTTATTTCGATTGTCTAGCTTTAATTAAACCGGTTTGACGGCGGTTGTAACAGCAAAGACGTCATTTTTCCCCGTTCGTTTCCTCCTGTACGATACGGGTTCTGTCTTTCTACTACCACTTTTTGTTTTTTCGCTAAACACACATCTCCAAACACGCCAAGTACCCACGCTAGTATTTAATATTTTAATAAATAAATAAATAAATACATTAAGATATTTTAGCAGGTTCCTTTTTTAACCAGCCAATATATGTGTTTCTATAATTTTTTTGTGTGTGTAGTCATTCTCATATTGCAAACATTTTTTTTCTATTTATTTCTAAAAAAATCCAACTTTGTTATAAATGGGTCGTGGAATTGCATTCACAAGCAAAAGATATAGAAAATTGGCATATTTTTTTACACATTCATTTTAATTTTTTTCTATTAGGCTTTTCGATTTTCTCATGAGGTAATCATCTTTAGTAGATTAGTACGTGTAATTATATTAATGCAAATATCTACATGAGTTTTACTTGCGCAATATTTGCGAACAATTGTTCTAGTAAACACAAATCTCTTTATATATATATATATATATTCGTGTATATATATATATATATATATATATATATATATATATATATATATATATGTCAAACAAAAGTTGCCTGTCAGTTTTTAGTTTACAGACATGAAACTTAATAGGTAGAGTACTCGAACCCACGTGAAAATTTATATTTGGGTTTTAGCCAGCAAAACCTCAGCAAAATGTATAAATAACAAAAAAAATAATGTAATTTGCCAGGTATTGATCGAAGGACGGCAAAGCGTTTATGCATGCGTCATTTAATAGCTATTATTTAATGCTTTATGTTTTAGCCTTGCAGCAAACACGTCTTCAATGGTGAGTCATTAACCCCGAATGGTTAAAGTAAATCGTTAGATAAACGTTTTAATTGCGATCTTTGTTGATGGTGGACGCCCTTTTTTTTTACTTTTAAACCGTTAATATATATTGGGTCTAATAAAAGATAATAAAAAATACGAAATCTTAATCAAAATATCATATTTCAGCGTATTTACCGACCGGGCACTGTCAGGCAATTTTCTAGTCATTCATGAATTAAAATATATACTGTGAATAATAGTCATATAAAAGTAGGTCAGTTTCTGGTTAGAAACATGTAATATAAGTTTTTGCCTCTTTAGTAAATATCGATGTTTTTACAATTTTTGTTGTCAAATGACGAGAGTAATATATCTGTCAGTATATCCAAAATAATTACAGCATGTAGTTAGTTTTGGAACTTTATTCATGTATACCATTTTTACTATTTACGAGTTTATTATTATTATTATTATTATTATTTATTTTATTTTTTTTGCATTTTCAGTGAATGTACGAAGCTTACATTAGATATCAGCAGCATGAACAATTCGCGACCGTCGATTGATGCCGTGTGGGAAGCAACCCTTTCAAGTTACCATGAAAGTGACCCGTGGCCTTCGTCTAATGGAAACTCCCTACCGGCTTCGACCAACGTGCCGAACGGATGCCTAAATGATAGTGATGGTCCAAACAGAACAAATAACAACGCATCAGCAATAATGTCCACACCTACGACAAACACTTTGCATCTAAATATGTAAAAATAAAAACTCATAGACAAATACAATGTGCATCTCAGATTGAACGGAAGTTGTTTAAATAATTACAGAGTTTTATTCACACTGACTATTAAAGAGAAACATGTATCGATTAAGAAACGCATTCCCAAAATACATACATTTCGAAACATCACACCATCTGCACAGATATATATATATATATATATATATATATATATATATATATATATATATATATATATATATATATATATATATATATATAGTGTTTGATCCAGTGTTATAGAAGAAACAAAACAATAGGGATGTGTTAGTATTACTGTTATTTTATATAATTATAGTTATTAATGAAAATTTTCGACGTGGGAGAAACATTGGAAACTAAACATGCAAGATGAAAAATAACAATGTTAATGCTTCATCAATAAATGTACTACAGAGTTACTCACACTAGTAATCTCACGAGGAAAAATCGGACGGATAATGACGTCTCTGTGCCATTCATTTTTTTCATGTTTTTACTGTTAGTCCAAAATCTGTAGAGATGAAAAACCATAAATATGCTATAGTGCTCATATATATATATATATATATATATATATATATATATATATATATATATATATATATATATATATATATATATATATATATATATATACAGGGTGACCTTTTTCCGCCGTTCTACAGCATATGTTGTAGATGGCGTCAATTTAGATTTTGGTTTTATTTTAGGTCACCCTTTATATATATATATATATATATATATATATATATATATATATATAAATATATATATATATATATATATATATATATATATATATATATATATATATATATATATATATATATACAGGGTGACCCCACAATACGGCCCCACCTCTTATTAGGCCCCGTTTCTTACTGTTTTATACGAATGAAATGAAACTTTGGTCATAACTAATTTATTATATTAAAAAACATCAGACCAAAACACTAGGGTATTTGGCCTTTTTTTATCCGTTGACTGTGAACTTCCCAGAAAAACAATTGAATGCGTTTTTTGGGGTCACACTGTATATATATATATATATATATATATATATATATATATATATATATATATATATATATATATATATATACTATAACACGTCCAGAGAAAGACGTTTTTAATTGTTCAAATATATATATATATATATATATATATATATATACATGTATATTACACACGCCCACACACGCGCATACAACATACACACGCACATCCGCACACATACACGCGCGCTCTCACACACACACACACACATATATATATATGTATATATATATGTATATATATATACATATATATATATATGAAATATAACACGCCTATAGAAATACGTTTTTAATATTCCACATGCCAAACATAAACAATTTAAATTTATTTTTATTCCATATATTCCACATTCTAAAGAATTATTTTCTTCTTACCTCTTATGATTGTAATTTTAGGCGAGACACGTCCGTTTAGTTGTTATTCTAGTATTACTAAAATTATGACTGTGAGGCGTAAGAAGAATTCTTGACAAGGGCGCGTCTCTTCACCGAAATACATGGAGTAAAATAATTTTGAATTGTTTGCTGTGGTTTTTTTCACGTGGGGCGGATCCAAATTGTATTCTAATGTACCTGTTATATTTGAGTGTATTTTGTGTACGTTTTCAAACAGGAACAAACTAATTATGTACATATTATACATATTTATATATATTTATATAAATTCATATATATATATGTGTATACATATATGTATATATTTATATATTTGTGTTTATATATATATATTTATATATATATTTATAAATATAAATATATATATTTATATATATATATTTATATATATTGATATATATATACTTATGCATATATGTTTATATATCTCTCTATATATAAGTGAATATATGTGTGTGTGTGTGTGTGGGTGTGTATGTGGGTGTGTATGTGCGTGTGTATGTGTGTATAAGCATGTGTGCATACATATAAATAAATCGACAATTGATGCAGTTCTAAAATAAGGAAGCACAATAAAAACTGATTCTGAAACAGTTGGTCCCGTTTAAGTATTCCTCACGATATATTAAAAAAAGGAATTATATAAGTATACTCCCCAACGACGATGTGTATGCAGTGTTTTTCTCATGCAAATCTACCTCCAAGTCATGAGAAGGAAAAGCAGCATATAAAGCGTAAACGAGAGATGAATATTTGAATTATATCTGTCTATATTAAACAGTACACATCAAATATAGAGGGGCGTTGCAAAAATGACCTGAAAACCTACGACTGTAAATAGTCGAATATATATTTTCAATGTATATATGTATATATGTGTGTGAGAGTATATATATATTATTAAATATAGATATGCATATAAAAGTGTGCATATGCAATTAAATGTATGTTTATATATGTATATATTCGCATTTGTAAACATTCAAAATTTAATTTTTTTCAACTTTTTGCTATAAATAACCGTCTAATTCTCATCTAAATCTATATATTTTACGTTCTTTCCAACTATCACCCCCTTTTTTGTCTCTCTTACCCTCTGTGTATATATTACATACATACATACACACCAATATATATACGTATATATATATATATATATATATATATATATATATATATATATATATATATATATATATATATACATATATATATATATATATATATATATAGAATATACATATTTTTATATTTATGTGCATACAATAATATATATATATATATGGATGTATATTAATATATATATATATATATATATGTATATATAATACAGTTTTCCTTTCACTTTTACGCTTTTTAATAGTTTACATGAGTTAGAGCTAAAAATAATAACCTAACAATAAATAATGATTACACCGCGTCCAGTATTTTTCAAATTATATATATATATATATATATATACATGCATACATATACCTATATATATATAAATATATATATACACACACACATATATATATATATATATATATATATATATATATACGTAGCTACACAGAAACGGTTGTTGTTTAGCCTTATCATCAGGCTTAATGTTCATATATATATATATATATATATATATATATATATATATATATATATGTGTGTGTGTGTGTGTGTGTGTGTGGGTATGTTTGTGTGTGTGCGCGTGGGTATATATATATATATATATTTATATGTATGTATATATGTATGATCTGAAAATAATTTACACTAAACATGCATAACTATAAAAATATATCAAAATACATATCATATCTTAAAAGGGGTATACTCTGAACGTTCTTTTACTATCATAACACCGTACAAACGACATTATTTTTGATCCAAACTAATATATATATATATATATATATATATATATATATATACTAGCAGAAGTACTCATCGTTGACTGGGTTCAAAAACAGCCTACAGAAACTGGAATGTGATTGATGAAATTATGATATGTTATGAAAATGACGGGGCTTGTAAAGAGATAGGG
The DNA here is from genome assembly GCF_053919585.1 of Euprymna scolopes. Taxonomy (NCBI): domain Eukaryota; kingdom Metazoa; phylum Mollusca; class Cephalopoda; order Sepiida; family Sepiolidae; genus Euprymna; species Euprymna scolopes. The sequence goes on along the minus strand of NC_136492.1, from coordinate 82,924,952 downwards.
TTTGATACTCAAAAATTTTACCCCAAGCGAAATATGATGAAAGTAAAGATAAGTTTCTCGAAAATATATTTTCTTATATCAACTTTGTTTCCATTCGTAGCCAATAGTGACCAACAAAATGAGTTTCCTTTCAAAGAGAAAATTATATATATATATATATATATATATATATATATATATATATATATATATATATATACATATAAATATCCAAGAAATAAATGTTACCATTGTCAATATAAGTTACTTTTAATGTACAAAAATTCATTGGTTTGTATTTATAAGTAGTTAGTAAAAAAAATTGTTTTGTTTTTTTTTATTCAAGAACTGGTTTTAAAAAACTGTACATGACAGCGACTTTGAAATAGAGAGTTCCGTTTTCAATTTGAAGGAGTGTTACCTTAGCATTTTGTGTTAAAAATTTAAGAGAGTTCCCTCAATGTAAGGAATATTTATAAACATATTTTAATGTTTTCTGTTATTTTGTGCTTTCGGAATATTCCGATTCTTTGCATGTGTAGTTTATAAAAAAATTAATTTAAGTAGTTATCGCCTCAAATTTTGTTTTAATTGCGGTTCGCTGAAATTATTTATTGTAAAGAGCATTAAAAACTATTTCAACAAAAAAAAAACAGGAACTGAACTTTTATTGACTATGGCAACATTTATTTCTTGTATATTTATTTTTTCGCGTAGTCGTTTGTTGGCTTTTCTGCTAAACACTCTTACTAAATAATATTGACGAAACATCCAAAAAGAAAGAAACAAAAACAGTTTTGAAAAGTAATGCTTTACTTACTTTAGTAAAATAATCTGAAACAGCAAAATCGGATATTAAAAAAGCAAACACATAATTACTTTAGTTTATAAAACAAAAGATCGATATAAATATGAATAAGAAGAAAATGATGCCCCTTTCAAGCAGAACCTCTTCATTTCAGTTTTACAGAATTGAACGGTGTAGTATTGCGCCGTCGGATTCAGGGTTGTACTATTGTAATGTGCAGAACACGCAGAAAGGGCTGTAATCAACTGAATTCCTTCTAGTACACTGACAAAAAAAGCTTTAACAGATAAATAAATAGAAATAAAAGTTTATGTTAATGTTTTTAAAAGACACGTAATCACGTGAGCAGGATTATTTCCTTCTTTGGACGCGATAAGTAACGTTCTTTTTTTATTATTTATCTATTTATCTATTTTTGAAAGCGTACTACGTGCAAGTGGAGAAGGAAAAAATAGAGTTATGCAAAATTTGTGTCGAGAATTGTATAAAATTCCGACTATTTTTTTTGGCTTTTACTTTTATAAGAACGTGAATTTATGAAATGAATTTATTTTACACAATATGATTCAACTAAAAAAACTAAATAAAAGCTACCGTTAATTAAGATTAAAGTTAAGGTGTTATTGTGGACCCTCACTCCTTTTAAAAAACCTTGTTAAAATCTGTAACATATTTATATTCTATGGAGGTCAAGGGCGAACGAACCCTCAATAATTTTATTATACTATATTTTTTAAAACTGAAACATAATCATCAAAGTATACTTACGCAAATAAATATGAAAAGTCTTTGTTAAAGTGTGTGGCATATTTCCATGGAGTACATGATTAATATATTCTTATGTGCATGCATATCAAAAAACCCTCGTAAACTTTTTTTTTCATTTTTTTAGTTCCATACTGCCAGATCAAACATACACATTCTAGATCCTCGATACATCTTCTATCTATCTATATGTAATCAGTTTTTTTTTTAAATAGTCAACCATATAGCAGCCTATTCATGACCAGAAACACACACACACACACACACGCACACACACAGATAGGCGTTCAGCTTTATATTATATATATATATATATATATATATATATATATATACATACTTATATATGTATGAATTTGATGCAAAAATAATGTTTTTTTTACGCCTAACTTCAAAAGATCATAACTCATTTTATAATAAACTTTATAACTTGAAATTCATTAGAATCAACACATTTTCGTCCAACGAGAAACGAATGTATTCATTCATTTGCATAGAAATCCGGAGTTCTCAAAGCCATGATATCATTGTAGGCTGATTCGGCATCATCTCGCCTTTGAAGCATTTTTCGTGCAGGAAGTTGTGCAGATGCTTGTACAAATTCATAATCGGTGGGCGAGAGGCGCGGTCAATATAGCCTAATTCGTTCAGTTTTCGTATGGTCAGTTCAACCTGCGGGCAAGCGTTTTCATTAAGGAGCGCAGGCCCCTTCCTATTGACCAATCTCGAACACATACGTTGGAGCTTCCGGTGCATTTTTTTTTAAATTCGTCGGCACTACTTCGCCACCGTAATCGTTTCGCCCGGATTTAAGAAGCTGCGATGGTTGAGATTGGCCGCAGATTATCAAACAGTCACTATAACATTTTATTTTGGGGTGCAATTTCGGCTTTGGGAAATTTGTAGCATCTTCTCCAGCATCCGACAACTATGCCGAACGTCGCTGTTTGTCCTAGAGGATTCACTTCTCACCGCACCTCACAATTCCTTCGAGAAATGAGTCGTTTTTTGTTGCGGTGAAAGAGCGTATGGCACTTTCACACGACAATTTTTTTTAATTGTTATATTTCAATGTATGCGACATCCATTTATCTAACTTTTTTGACTTCCCTATTTGCTTTAAATTGCGGACGACTGTTGAGTCGAGACCTCGAGGTTAACAAACACTTAAGACATTAAGACTTTCAAATATTCCTTATCAACCAAAGACGACCAGCCGCGACTGTTTTCATTTTTGAGGCTCTTCTCACCGTTGCGAAATTTCTTGAAACATCGTTGTGCAACACGTTCCTTAATGGTTCCTGTGTCAAACGCATCCTTGATATCACGAGTTCGTTTGGCAGTGTTTTAGCCTAGTTTGAACCTGAACAAGATAATCGTGCAGATATGAGGTTTTATGCTGTAGAAAAACTTGCAAGAAATGAATGAAACGATTGAGAACAGTAATAAAAAACATGATTCGATAAAGCGAAAAACGTGCGTATAAATTCTATATATTATGAGTATATATATATATATATATATATATATATTAAAGAGTTTATTCATAAATCATATATAAAATAGTATATGTGAGGAAACGATATTGTTTTTGCAATAACTCATTAATATATATATATATATATGCATAGATATGTGTATATGTATTTTTGTGTGCATATATAATATAGATGCAAAATAATAGTGCGTTTAACATCCCATATAGGTTACTTGTACTGAATATATTTCCCCAAAAATGGCCCCAAAATAACTCTACATTTTGATTCAACTGTAAGAAAATCGATTGGGTTTCACAGAAAAAAAACATGTACATTTATTAATTTATATACTCATTACGAAAATCAGATACAATCAATTCAATCAAGAGAGACCAACACTACCTTTCTGTTTCCAAATGGCAATAATAAATCTTTGTAACAAAATGTCTACTTACACACATATTAACACACAAAGACCTCCACACACATATATATGTGTATATACTCATGTGTGTGTGTCTCTCTCTATTTTTCTTACAAAGGAGTAAACAATTATCAAGCCCGGAGGCCACTCGAGGATAAGTGTTAATGTGTATACAGTAGTCAATAGAAAAATATCGTGGTAAACGCTTGTAGTGGGAATTGTGTAAATTAGATTACTAAGTTGGACTTGAAGACAACCATATTGAAGTGAGTTAGAAAAACGGAAAAAAAAGTAATAGAGTCCCACATGCGTTCAGTTCTAAGAAAGACGGTTTGTTCAAGGAATCTACGTTTAGGTGTAGACCCAGATAAAGAGTGGGAGAAAATATTGATAGTTCTTTCAGCTAAATGAGTGTTTTTCGTAAACGTGTAGGCTAGGGAGGAACATAGATTGGAGATCAGACAAGCAACTGACATAAAAATAACGATAAAGCAGACAGTCTCGCAACGTCTCTTCTGTGAGGAGAATGTGACAGGGAACTGTATAGCCCCCGAGGTTTATTTTGAACTCTGTCAAGGCAAGATAAGATGCTTCTAGCAACTCCTACCTGATGTGGCAAAAGAACTCCATTATTTGACGTACTCCGCTCTTATGCAGATAGATAATTGCATCAGTAGTGGGATATCTACTGGAGCGGTAGAACAATTACTCTTTTATCCAGGAGCCTTGGCAACGATTTTAATTACGTGTTACATCTCGGATCAGGATTAAAGATCAGACCTAGAATAGAGTCAAAACATGCCCCTCACTAGAACCAATCATTTTAATTGGTACCACACGGGGATCAGAGCATTGATGAGGGAAAGATAGCATTTTCGTTTAAGAAGAATTAAAATTTACAAACAACATATTTCCTCATTGCAAAACGTGATCTAGAGCAGAGGAAAGAGAATCAGAGGGAACTTGGCCATTTATGGTCTTTGAAGTGTTGCCATAGATGGTAGCATAAATCTCTACGAATCATCTTGGGGTGTGATTTGAGAGATAATTGGGACGATAGTAGGACCCGTAATAAACACCTGGGGGGATCCAAGACTAATTCTGTTAGCTTCAGATTTTTGCGCATCAACCACTACTCTTATGAATCTATCAGAGATAAATTTTTTAGTTACTTAATAATTTAAAAGACGTTTCCAGATATACCGTAGCTCGAGAGTTTCTAGAGTAGTACTATATGCCGTACACTATCAAAGGTAATTGCCCTAATAAAAAAGGAAGCCTCCGTCGAGAGTTTTACAAACCTAAGAATTATTACAAGGGATGTGACAACATCATATTATTTTCCTTGTTTTGAGTCTTGAGTATATATCCGTAGATATATGTTTATATATAGGCGGATGTGTTTCTCGGTTGATAAAGTGTGTCTAAAAGTGTCGGATATATATTCGAAAGTCAAAAGACCACAAAGAATACCCTGGCGTTACATCCCTGGTTATAACTGATAGTAGACCTAGCACAATTGCATGCCCCCGAGGGACTTATTTTTGCTGAGGTGGTTGATGCCTTCTCTATTTAACACAGGTTCTAGCAACTTATTAAGAGACTGAATGGTCCGTAGTGGGATTTGTGACCGACCACCAGAATTGTTCAATACAGGAGATACTGGTGAGGTTTTCTAGGGTGTTGTGAAACGATTCTCATAAAGACGACGATTATGCAGCTTTTTTAAGTGGGAGAGCCAGTTCTGGGTTAAGCTTTGTAAGCACTATAATAGGAATGTCATCAGAGCCAGTTGCTTTACTGAAATCCTGTCAAGATAAAATGCTCAATATTCAAGATCACTATATTATTACAGTTTGATCATGCAACACAAAATGTGAGAGAATTTTATTTCAAAAACAAACATAACATATACAAAATTGTAATGGTAGAATATATATATATATATATATATATAATCTTGGAAGTTTTTAACCTTTACAACTATACCAAAAATTGTTTTTATCATTCATTAGAAAACCATCTAGTAAGTAAGTCATTTAATCACTGCATCAACTCGCTCTCGACTTTACTGTAATACCAATAATTTATTTTTCAAGGGATCATCAGTTGTTTACCATGAAACACTGTTTCGGGGATTTAAAAAACAAAACAGTATATTACATCAGGGCTCCCCAGTAGTATTGATCAAACACCACCACCCCTTAATCTTAGGAAGAAGACACGTTTCAAACATTTGATCCAGTTTTCTATTCTTAATTGCAATTACTAACCTTTTCATACTATAAAAATCAATTTCTTACCTTATATATATATATATATATATATATATATACATATATATATATATATATACATATACTTCGAGGGTAAACAGTTACATATAGTTGCTACAAAAAGGCATCTGTTTCGGTCAATGAGACTTCATGAGGCAACCCTGAACCATTCGACGCTATAGAGAAAAGAAAATCCCTTTCTTTTTTTCTATAGCGTTGAATGGTCCAGGGTTGCCTGGTGAAGTCTCATTGACGGGAATAGATGGCTTTTTGTAGCAACTATATGTAACTGTTTACCCTCGAAAATAATGAAAAATATTTAGCTCTTGTTACTCAGCATTATCTAACAACCACGCTGTGTTCAGTAATCCTTACTTTTGAATATCTCATGCATGAATATATATATATATGAATATATATATATATATATATATATATATATATATATATATATATATATATATATATATATATATATACAATTTATGAAATAAAACCCAAAACAAATATTCAAAAATTTAATAACTAATACTTGAGTGACTTTACTTTGGCTGCTTTTTATTGGGAGATGTCTTGTCATGTCTGATGCAGTAATGCTAAAAAGCTAGGTTAAGAAGATAGCTTCGTTTTTTTTTCTTGCTGGGTTGCGGTTTAATTTGACCTAAATTTTGGAATTGGCTTTATATTCGGGGACTGACTTAGTCATAGAAGTTTTCATTCTCGCAGCTCTACCATAGTAAGCTAGCTTGTAAAATACCCGACAGCTGTTCTGGCACTGAAACCAGATTTCGTTAAAAGTCCGAGGCTTTACACTTAGGATCCTCAGCATTTCTTTTCACAATATCTGAAGCACTTTCAGAGGGAGCAGGGCGATCTAGATAAGCTTTTGTGTACTCTTTGTTCTCACATGGAAATTATATGATCACTCTATTAACAGTAGAAATAGCTATTGAAAAACCCCTGCCGTTTTGCCTTGATTAAGACCACCTTCATGTAACTCTCGATTCATTCTCGCGAAGATTTTGATATGTCTGATGCTAATTTGCTTCGTCGCATGTTGTTAGATACAATTTTACTGACATCTTCCTTTTAGCCCTTTTTTATATTTATATATATGCATATATCTACCTTAGGAAAAATCTTTATCTTAGTCTCAATTATATCTGTCATGTCTGACTATATATATATATATATATATATATATATATATATATATATATATATATATATATAATTATATATACACATATATACACAGATATATGTATGTATATATATATGTATATATTTAATGCATATATATGCATATATTTAATGCATATATATATTTATAAGATAAGTTCAAAAATGACACATGAAAAAAATAATGGGTAATGGATGAAGAGTAAAGTTTATAAAGAATGAAGTATAAAATAAATCCAAAAGATAAAATAATAGAAATAAAGCTAAGTTAAAAAATTAGTTTAATGGGAGCAGAGTTCGATAACTAGAGTGCATGCATACAAGAATGAGGCACAAAGGAATAATATATATATATTTACATAGTATGTTTTTTTAATCTTCTCTGCTGGATTAAATGAGCCTGCTCCTTAATCCTCTGGATCATATTAAAAATTAATTGATGAGTGTTGAATTTTTTTTCAAACTAAGAAATGGTATACATATTTACAATAAAATTTATTAACCCTTGGAGTTTTGTTGTTAAAGTTGAACGTGTTGGTGATGAATGCACATTTTTTATTATCCCGTCTCGTTCCTCGTTATTAATTTTATAGCACTTTTATCAACTGGACCAGGCTTAAAAGTACGTTTCGGCCCTATTTTGCTCCTCTGACACTTTAGGTGTTTACAGTCATCAACAGGAACCTGAAAATTTAGATTTTACTAATATTAAAATACATATAAACAGATTAATATAAACTAGTTTGCATCAAAATATGAAAAAAATAGAAAATTACTTTCCTTTTGTTGAAAAGGGCAGGTGTTAATAATGTGCTTAATCTGGCAATTTTTTTCTTGCATTTTACATGTGGGTCGTCACAACATAAAACTGGGCGTTTATCAAGAACAGGACGAAATATCAAATAGTGAATCCAGTTTTTCAATCCAGAATTTCTTTTTGAAAGCAGGGAGACATTTTATATTAATGTGTTTGGCCTTCTTGAAACATAGTATAGTCACCTTTTTAAAAATAGTAATTTCATTAAAAGAGGTTAACATGGATAAACTGCTTTCCAAATATCCATGACTTCCTTTGTTATTAATTTGGAAATAGTAAAATTTGAAAGGTGACGATAAGTATTTATGATCTTGTTTTATTATATAGTAGCTATATTGAACAATTTGTCGATAAATCGGAGACTCCGTTTTATTTAATTGTGTAGGTAGACCGGAAACGTTCATTACATTTTTACTGCGAATTGAAATTGTAGATTTTCAGAATATTTCGAAAGAAATGTCTGAAAAAAATACATTCAGATATTAAATAACACAAATACTTTTTGAATAAATTTAATTTTAAAAATTGGTGCCTATGCATTTATGTTACCGTGCTAGTTTAAAAATCGTATTTTCAAGTTAAATTCAATGTTAAAAAAGAATTTCTGAATAATAATGTTATTTTCTAAGCACGGTAATATAAGTTCATAAATGCCAATATTTATTTAAATGAATTTAATAAAATTTGGAATTTTGAATTATAATTATAATTATAAGTTCAGTTCGGCTTGTAAAGTTTTTTTGTTAATAAAACCTATCTTTTAAAATAAAAACAAATCACAATAATTATATACATTATATTTGTTATATTTCAGTCTGTTTTAATGATACATTTGAGTGATATTTAAGAAAAAGTTTGGTGCAGAGATAATTTAAGTATTTATAAAAATATAAACAGTAAATATACGATAACGGTGATTCAGTATAATAACCCAGAAAATAAAACTTCCATATATAGAAAGATATTTTTATATTAAATGAAAACTTATAACGTTTTAATTCCTTTTTATCTTTTATATTTTCGTTTAATCTCTAAAAACACGAAATAATAAACTTTAAAATATGTATAATTATAATGTATTGCCTTTTTTTTGTTAATACTCGGATGTTATTTAAGCGATATGTACCCGGAGTGAGACCGATACCGTACTAAAACTCCGAATTCAGTTGGTGTTAAAGTTGAAATGGTCAACAAAATACAACTTTTAAAGAAAAAACATTTCTTGTGGTAACTTTTGCCATTAAATAGCAACTTTCTTCAAATGCCATTTCGTACAGTTACAAAATCAGCCTACCCTAATATATATATATACATATATATATATATATATATATATATATATATATATATATACATATATATATATATATATATATATATATATATATATATATATATATATATATATATATATATATATATATATATATATACACAGATTTTCTCCGGATATTTACCCTGTGGATATAACATTCTGCTTGATTACTCTAGTATATACATGTATGAATAAACACACGCTCCACATTACACACACCCACACACATATATATATATGCATATATATATATACATATATACATGCATACATATATGTATATCTATAAACACACAGACATATATATATATATATATATATATATATATACATATGCATATTTATGCATATTCATGAAACGAACTACTAACTTAATGGAAATACATTTTTCCGTTTCTAATGTTTTAATAATTATTTATTCATAACATTTCTTTATTTGATGCTATATATATATATATATATATATATATATATATATATATATATACCTATATATATATATATATATATGCATGTGCATATATATTTTCCCTGACTTTGTGAAAGAGCAATTTACTGCGCTTCTACAAATAAAATTATTTCAACTCCTTATAATTTCATTTTCTTCAATAATTATAAAGGTGTTTGTAATTACCTCAAACTATTTGTCGACGTATAATATATACTCCGTCAATCGCTTCATAGCAGATGAGTAAAATATTATTATTTCACTAAATATATGTAACAAAATATGCATAATCAAATGACTGCTCTTAGCTTAGTTATTTTCCAAAATTGTATTCAAATCCATGCGATGTTCACAAAGTTATGACATTTTATTCTTTATCAAGGAATTTTCATTGTCCGTCGCTTTATTGCAGGTTTCTTAAAATGTTGTATTTGGGCTAAAATACAATGTCTAATCATAAAAAAAAATAATTTTAATTATATTTTTCTGTTAAAGAATAATAAACAAAAGCACATCCTATGTACTAAAACTAAAATAAATGATTTAATTATCGCCATATTCACTATTTTTGGAAATAACTTTAAACAACCTTTTGTCCAAAGAAGAAGTCAATTGTTTCATTTGAAAAAAAAACTTATGCTTCTGTTGCCCTCAACTACTTTACTCCACAGGGCATCCTTTGAAGTAAATTTCTTTTCTCCCTAATAAACACCTCATACAATACTGACCAGATATGTTCAACGGGGTAGAGATCCAGAGAACACGGTGGTCAGTTCATGAAGGGTTTCCCAAATAAACCTAGAAATTCAAGGGGGGCTGCAGTCGCCTTAGCAAAATTGCATGGCCCATTGTCATGCATAAAAATTCACCTGAAAGCGATGTGACTATGGAAGGTAATCTAGCCACGGTGAAAAAATTTTATCGAAAAAGGCTGCGTATGGTTTACTGGTACGTTTTATACACTCTTGAACTCGAAATGGTCCAACCAACGTATTCCCAAGGATTCCCGCCGAAAATATTATTCCTACACCTCCTTGTTTCCAATGAACTCTATAAGGGGTTGGGGTTCCGTTTGAGTTCCACACTTTGGCCCATCGATCCGGACCGTCAAGAGTAGCATGGATCTCATGTGTAAATAAGACACGTTGGAAATCAACTTTCATGCAATTCTGTGCCCAAGCCATTCTTTTGTTCTATGTTTTTTTCTCAATGGACGCCTTCGAATAGTTTCGATGTTCCTTGCATTCTCATTCACCAAATGATATCGGCCCTGCCTGGATCTTGGAGCGATTCCAGCTCTTGCAAGAAAAAAAACGATCACTGGTGCTGTTTGGGTTTCGGTCGACTTCCCTACGAATTTTCTAAATATCACAATGTGAAAGGTTCCGCCTTGTTCCCTTATCCTTTCAGGATGGATTTGGTGTTGGGTTGTTCACGAATGAAGCCAAAGTTCTTGGATCCCGTTTCATCTCTATAGTTAAACCATTGTCGAACTATCCTTCTGCGAGTCCAGTAACAATACTTTTCTTTTCGAAAAACGTTAATCGTCCGATTTTTTGTCGTTTTAAAAGACCTGCAATATACCTGGACAGTATAAATTACTTGATAATAAAAAATGTCAATACGTCATGAATATTGCATGGATTTGACTAAAATTATGGGGCATAACTGGCCGTGAAAAAGTCTATTGATGATGCAATTTTAATTTATTTTGTGACGGATATTTAGTGAAATCTTGATATTTTACAATTCTGCAATAAACAGATTGACGCAGTTTATATATATATATATATATATATATATATATATATATATATATATATATATATATATATATATAGAAGTAGGGATATGTGTGTGTGTCTGTATGTGTGTGTATTAGTGTGTATGTGTGTGGCTGCGCGTGTATGTTCCCGTAAATATAATTATACGGGCATATAAATGTCATCTATATGTTTTTCTGTTCGTCTGAATTATTACTAGAATATATATATATATATATATATATATATATATATATATATATATATAAACTATATTTTTAATTAGTATGCTTAGACTGGTGGCCCGTTATTAATTATCTTTGTCCTTTGCTATCTTTCTTCCCATGAAAAAATATGAGTTGAAATGACGAATCACTGGTTCAATGTGTAAAAGCAATTTATCCTTTTTTGGAAATAAAGTTAGAAAACTTATACTTTTTCGCATTTCTTTCGTTTTATCATATATAATGTATATGCAATTTTTTTTAAATGATTGAAAATCTTGGAGTTTTATACTAACTAGTTGTATTCTTTATTTTTATATTTTCTGAGTACATTTTCCTTGCACTATTTAGATAATGAGAACTCAATTTCCTAACAAAATAGAGGATGACTTCAATATGACCGTATTATCTTGGCTGCTTAAGATCAAGATTTTATGATCAGTTATTTTACGAATATGAGGGGTCTGATCAATGTAAACCTGGAAGCTCCTGCCACAAAGAAGTTGATTGATAGCGACGTAACATCCAGTTGTAATGTTCAGCTAGAGGACGGCGTCGATACAATGCGACAAATTGAGTGTGTAAATGTTTTCCTTTTACGATCAGTAAAAAGTTGAATATGGAATGCAGCTGCAAGTCATAGGAAAACATATCACAAAGCCAGATGGATAGACTCTATTTATTCACCAATTAGATATATGCTGTTCACTATGCGATTTACTATGACTTCATATTCTACAGATACGCCGCTAGGTAAACAGTTATTGCACTTGAGAAAGCCACATGACAAATTATAGACAAAGAAGAACCCTTAGTAAAATTTAGTATGCCTTATGATTTTGGGTTCAACAGAGCTAATTGACAAACAATAACGAAAAACCAACGTCTAATGTACGACCTGAAGAGAAATCATAGTCTAAAGAAGATTTCCATCATTCTCGTAATTGTAGAAGAAACTGGACTCATTAATATAAAATAGTTATCAAACTATATGCAAGTATATAGCCGCTAAACCAATTGCAATTACGGTTTTAGTAATTTATTGTTAATAGTATCGCATTAATATTCTCACATTATATCAATTTGTAAATATATTTAGATAGAATGTTATCTATTTTTTGTCTAAGTTATATATCGTTCTTACGGCAATTTTTATATATGACGAATTCGTTAATTTTCCACATAAACAATAATGAACCACGTTTACTTTTTAATTAGATTGCGATTTCATTTGACATGTTCTGAGTAGAAAAAATATACTATGATGTGTACTATTTCCCTATGGTAAAGACTGCTTCGATAATACAGGCGCACATAAATATTTATAAATATTTTAACTGTTTAAATTGTTAGATTTGTACAAAAAAGAATAAAACGTCCAATGTAACACAGGAATTTGCATCTTTCCTAAATGGAAGAAATAAACGCCTACGCACACACACACACACACACACACACACACACATATATATATATATATATATATATGTATATATATATATATATATATAAGGAAAAGAGAAAGTTCAATTCCACAAAGGAGACTTATCTGGATAATACCAAGCTCAACAATAATTTTTGAAGCTTATACAATAGGACAACAAGAGTATTAAATGAAGACACAAAACTATATATTGGTAGATATAGAATGGATCATTTATTGAACAATGGAATACAGGAAACATTTTGCCTGTATTCCATTATTAGATAAATGATCCATTCTATATCTACCAATATATAGTTTTGTGTCTTCATTTTATACTCTTGTTGTCTTATTATATATATATATATATATATATATATATATATATATATATATATATATATATATATGTATATATATATATATTTGTCCTCCCATATATGTTCTGGCCTTGATGCAGGTGAGGTTAAAACTTGCTCCTATGGTTTCAAATGATCTGGAATACTAGGAAAGGAATTCAAAATATTTCTCATATGATATATTTCCCCTGTTTTATAAACGTGAACTATTGTGAATATCTCAAGTATCAAATAATCCTTATACACTGTAGAATTTACAAAAGGGAGGTATAACATATGAGAAATATTTTGAATCATGTCCACCTCCGATGTTATTTCAGATCATTAGCAACAATAGCAGCAAGTTTTAGTATCGCCTCCATCCAGACCAGAGGTTTTAGAGAAATATAAGATAATTTGTAACTCATATGCAAAACTCGGAAAACAAATGAATATTATTGAAATATTGGTAAAGAGGCAGTATCTTTCCAACCCAAAATCTTTTAAAATTACACCACTTATAGTGTTTTAGTGTGCTGAAAACGATAATTACAGTAAAAATCCCAGGAAACTAGTAGTTTCCAATATATGATGAAATTGTAGTTTCAAGAAGTCGACGATCACTTTTATCTAATTATGTAACGTCAAATGAAACCGCTTTATAACAAAATTTTGGAGGTGTGGTTTCTGTTATTTTTGTTAGGAGTGGTGTGTATTTAGTAATTGTGGCCTGTTAGACCAACACAAAACCTACTTAAAAAAAATCTATAATTTTTTGGTGTACTGAAAACGATTACTGCATTTAAATTGTTCGTAAATTAGTATTTTCCGGGTCTTAAACAATGTAATTATCAGTGACCATTGTTGTACGCGCAAGCGCGCTTCCTTTTTCTTTATACCCGAAAATACTTATTTGCAGAAATTTAAATACGATATTCGCTTTCAGCACACCCTAAACATATGAAAGAAGTTTGTAAGGTAGGTTTTTGTAAACCTACAAAGCCACAATAAACACCCCCTAAAAAACAGAACCCTCCATGAATTGGGTGCGCGTATTACGTACAATTAATATAGAAAAGTTATCCACACTTTCTGAAACAATAATGTGCGTCGTTTAGGGCAAATGAAACATGCCCTACTACAACATTTCTATCGGTAGTCTGATTCACGCACAATTTGGGAGAATTTTTTTTTCAAATATATAAATTGACCAAATATGTTTATTTTCATTAAAAGCATATTTGTTTTTTGGTTGTTTTTTAGTTTGAAAACAATTATAATTTGCGAAGGAAATTACAATCAAAATATTCCTTTTAAAAATTTGGGACGTTGTAAACATACATGGTTTTATTATCTTTGCTTTTATATGGTTTTGTTTATATTAGAAATTGTAAACGTAATATACAAAAATATAAGGAATCAAATAAAATACGGAAAATAACGATACATAAAATGCCGATGTAAACAAAAAACAAACGGAATTTCAACTTCTGTTTCTATATATTTGTGCATGTGTTCGTAAACCGAGATTGGATTTATTTTCGCATGCGCCTCGTAAACCAAAAGCAGACAGACGGTTTCAACGCCCAAGCAAAACGGTTCGAATTATATATATATATATATATATATATATATATATATATATATATATATATATATATATATATATATATATATATATATATATTATATATATATATATATATGTATATATATATATATATATATATATATATATAGAGAGAGAGAGAGAGAGAGAGAGATGTTAGCGTCATGGCAAGGCCATATGGGAGACAAAGAAGCAACAAAAATCTAAACAAAATTCATCCTGATTCAACAAAACTGAAACTGGACTGCCACGATTATATATATATATATATATATATATATATATATATATATATATATATATATATATATATATATATATAAATGGAACTAAATGTTGCCATATTTTTTTAGGTTTAAGAATATAAGTGTCAGAAAATTTGAGTCATAGAATAGTATTATAATCTTCCAGAAGCCTGCATAATTTCGTGTAGTTTCGTCCATCAAAACAAAAAATATGAGCGTTTCACTATTCAATTTGGCTAACTATATAAACATATCTATATAATACACACACACACACACACACACACACACACACACATATATATATATATATATATATATATAGTAAGTTATAAATATATATTCCGTTTAAGCTACACTGAATATTCCGCGTTTCATCAACTCTAGGATTCTTCAGACTTATGCATGAGCAGACATGTACGCCACTAGCAACACGATCTTCGTGGTCACTTCTATGTATAATCAAATGTCGCTACAAACCACCTGCTGTTTTGTTCGTCCGCCCGCAGTTGACACAGTTTTGCTCAGACATAATCTTCCGCACACCTCACACCCCAGAAGAATTTGGCGCCCCAGCCGATCCACTGCTCCTTTCACCCTCTCCTTCTGAGCATCCCGTTTCAGTCGGTCATACTGGGTTCGATCAGCCCCAAACCTGCCAATACCTCCAAGCAAGGCCCTTCTCCATGCTCCACGATCCAACGCAAGACTCTCGAAGTTTCTTTCATCTATTTCACATTTTAAGGTGCACCTACAAACAATCTTTGAATCTCATATTAGGCTTTGGAGCCAGACGTCTCCCCTCTGCGAGCTTGCCATAAAGGAGTTGTTTGGGAAGTTGATTGTCTAACATTGCCACCATAAGTCCACTCGATCTCCGTCTATGTTTTATAATGCGAGATTCAATGGTTAGACATTGGGTCCATTCAGGAACCTCCACATCACTCACATACATTTGCTAACCCACACCTAAGATTCGCCGTAGACACATCTGGTGAAACCGCTCGACACGTCTCAAATGCTTCCTGTATGTAGTCCAAGGTTCACGGGCAAAGAGAAGAGTAGAGAGAACGGATGGGGCATAAACCTTAATCTTCGTTGGCAGCGAGATTCCATGACAGCTCCACAAACGCCTGTCCAACTTTCTCAAAGGCATCACTTGCTCTGCTGATCTGTAACGATATTTAATCATCCAGGGCACCGTACATACTTAGTGTGCTACCCAAGTATACACACTTAGTGACAACCACTATACTTGACTCATAGATATAAACTGATGCCTCATAGGATGGCATACCTGGAGCAGGCTGATACATTAAGCCATTTTTTGCAGATTGATAGTCAGGCCCAATGCGCTGCAGGCAACCGCAAATACGTCCACAAGATGCTGCATATAAACCACCGTAGACATATGTTTCCCTAGAGTAGCATATGAATTACAAAATATCTGATATATCCTGAAAAATATGGTATTGATATGGAGGAAGCCAAAACTTGCTGTTTTGGTTGCAAATGATGGGAAATACCAGCAAGGGGATACTGGATTCTAATTTCGCGTATGCGTTTAATCTACACTGTTATGGAAATACGTCACGATTATGATACATCCAGGGTCAAATAATACTTATACTATGTTAATCTATTTTATGCATGGAAATCAAACATATATACACACATATATACACATATATACATGCATATCTACATATATATATATATATATATATATATATATATATATATATATATATATATATATATATATATATACGAATATATATACACAAGCAAAAGTACCGGTCATTGACTTGGTTCAAAAACAGCCTGCAGAAAATGGACTCTGATTTACGAAAGTATGATAGGTTATAAAAATGAAGGGTTGTAAAGAGATAGCTTCGAATTTGTGGGTATCAAAACCAAAGCAAAATATGATGACAGTAAAAACAAAATAGATCATTTATTATACCATACCTGTTCACACTGAAACACTTATCATAATATTCTGTGGATCTATATTAAAAAACCTTGTTAATCTTTGTGACATATTTCCATTCTATGGAGGTCAAGCGCGAGCGAACACCTCATAATTTTATTATACAATATTTCTTCAAATTGAAACATAATCATCAAAGTATACTTACGCAGATACATATGAATTGTATTCATTAAAGTGTGTGCATATTTCCATTCTATAGAGGCCAGACGCGAACGCAAACCTTACAGTTTTATTATACCATCCCTATTTAAGTTAAAACATACTTATACAAAGTATTATTATGTACATCTACATCAAAAACATTGTAAACGTTTTTTTTTTATTTTTTTATTTCCATACTTTGTGGACCAGGCGCGTACGCAGAACTCACAATTTTAATGAATCATCATTCTGCCAGATCAAACATACCCATTCCTGTGTCTCGATACATCTATCATTATATGTGATCAGTTTTCTATAATAGGCAAGCATATAGGAGCCTATTCTTGACCAGACACCCCCCACACACAGATGTTCAGCTTTATATTATAGATATATACCTATATCTACGCATATATACTTACACACACACACACACACACATATATATATACATATATATATACATATATATATAAACGTTTATATGTATAAATACACAGATATATATATATATATATATATACGTATATATATATATAATAAAAATTACGATACAAACCTGTATCAATAAGCGTGTTATCAATTGGGAGGTACAGTTAGTGAGAACTCTTTCTAGCATGGTATTTCGAAGTCTAATTGTTTTTATCAGAAGGGGGGAGGAGGGGCTAGGTAACACAATATTGTCTCGCGATATTTACATTAGTAGCGAAATAAACGATTGAGATTGTTTGGGGGAGTTAAACAACTAAAATGAAAATACAACTGAAGTAAATATCCAGTAAGAAAATGCCTTGGAGGCAACGAGTCAAGATGTTTTACAAAGTTATTTTTGAGTCTTCGTTGAGTGCAAAGCAGTATCGGAATATTTATCCAAATAAACAATTACATAAAAGTCTCTGTGTGAGAAATATAGGTTCAGTCTAGATTAAGATAATGATTCATAACACGTTTCTGTTACCGATGGAGAATTTACATTTTTTTTTATCATATTACAGCTGAGACTAGAACATAGTAAATGGACATTACCTAACTTTTTCGGATGAAGCAATTAACTTCAGGTGGTCGTTTCGTTTTTTGTTCCATAATTCTCATATAAGGTATACAAATATATTCATCCTCAGTTGATGATGTAGGTAATCGTGGTTAAGAATGAGAAATATAAGGTGTCAAGTCTCTTCCTGCTGTTATTTACAATCATTTGAAACAAGAGCAGCAAGTGTTAGTTTCCCCTCGTTCAAGGTCGGAGATTTGGCGATATATAGTGTTCTGATGTGTGGGTTGAGCAAAAAAGAAAAGAAAACAGAAAACAACAAAAAAGTGGTAGTAGGAAGGCAGGCCTGAACCCGTACCGCAAAGGAGGAAAAGAACGGGGAAGAATCTGACGTCTTTGCTGTTACGACCACTGCCAAACCGGAAGTGACTTAGGTTTTAATAAAGGCTAGGCAACCGGAAGGAGAGGATGATTTTCAGAAATATCGGCGATAAAAGCGACCCCGCCCAGTAAAAAAGTGTCCAGTTGAAGGTGAAAATATGAATGCTTTGGTCAATATTTCGATATTTGTCGTTTGAAAGGTCGAACTTTTAAACGATACAGATCTTGTAAAAATCCGCCGCCTCTGTCGAAATATTTAGGCAGACATGCAAACATACATACATACATACATAGATACATACATACATACATTTATATATTAGTAACTAAACATTTTCAACACAAACCGATTAAAAAGATTGATTGTCCTATCTCTGAATACCACTGTTGCGGGCCAGGATATAAATATCCTAACTCGCCACAATAGAAAATAATGAAACCAATGGAAAGAAGGAAGCACGACTCAATTGCTGGAATAAAATAAACATGTCGTTTATTTTCTGTTGAAAAATGAATGTTTTAAGTGTAACACGTGTTCATCTCCGCGCGAGTGTCACCATCGTTTGTTGCGAGACTGGTGGTATAGAAAGAAAAGGAAATGGGTGTCCATCTCACGTTCGGGTCACCAACGTTTGTTCGCGCGTGGCAAGAAAAGGACATGGAGTAGAAAAATGAGAAATGGCAGTCCGGCATGTAGAAAGAGACAGAGAGAGAAGGTTGACATCAGTTAAGCTGGGTGCCATGTTAGTAGTCAGCGCGCGGAGGTTTTCTCAGGCACGAGTGGTAGTTACGAGTTGTCTGGTTGATTGGCCAAAGCAAAAGGGAAAAAAAGAGTGAGAAAGTCAATCCAGTTCATCGAGAGAGAAAGCGTATAAAGTGTGCTTACTGTCTGTTAGCTTTTGCCCCACATATTAGCAGGTGGCGTGAGGCGCACGGTCGCGCAAGGGAGGCGGCTGGTTCGTCGAACCTCTCAGCTTGATAGTCGAGTTGAAAAGGAAGACACAGCTTATTGCTCTTGCTTTTATAGATGTTTTCGATGGTCTTTTGCGCATGCGTGGATTTCCTTCAAATGGGAAGTGGCTTTGTCCAAGTGTGCGTACGTGTGCGCGTATGTGAGTACATGTGTATACGTTAGCGTGTGTGTGCATGCACGTGAATGTGTGTGTATGTACGCGAAAGTGAATATATGTACGTGTTTACGTGTGCGCGTATGTTTGTGTGTGCGTATGTATATGACAAGGAATTTGATTGAGATGTGAACGCGTGTTTTTGTACGAGACTACAAAATGCCCGCACGCCCTTTATGTCAAATTTCAAATGTTTAGACCAGAAATTGTCTGAGTAATTTGGTAGAGACCGTATAGGTCGAATTTTGCTTAACTTTGACCACTATTATGCCCACTTAAGATGTATTTTTTTGGACTCAAATTAAGTTATTAAGTTAGATCCATGTCAAAGTAACCTAAATCTAAAATTTCATGTGCTTCGACTCAAAATTATCGGAGGGGTTTGGTAGAGTTCTCAAATGTCAAATCTTTTAACTTTGACCCCTTAACACACAAATTTCTGTCTGAAAACCGATCACACAGATTTTGCCCAATCTCAGTACCCTTTATATCAAATTTCGAGTCTGTAGACTCAAAATTGACAGAGTTATTGCGTAGGGAAATGTAAACACACACTTAGACACACAAACTGTAACACAGACACGTTCACTTATATATATCAAACGTCTGTTCATGTTTATGTATGCTAGTATTTTCATGTTATTTCGAACGTGCGTAAAGTCATCACCGCGGTGGGCGCATCGATAAGACATTCCCTTTTTTTTCACCTCCTTTTACTCTTGTGCGTTACAAGTTCGAGCCTGCATACTACTCTTATTTATTTACGATCACACGGATACACGCTTCTAGTTTGAGGTGTGTCGATTCATTTTTAGAGCATTTGCTGCTCAACTAACCCCCTTACATACACCTCCGCACACCCGGGCACCGCCGAGAACCCAGGCTAGTATATTATATACATTTTAATTGTCGGTTTATGTGTACGTATATTTAAATGCTTCACTAAAACTTTCGACACACGCGACGAACACTGAGAAAATTCATATCGTTTGAAAGCTCGTTCTCCTGGCCGAATAATAACCAATAATTGACCAAGAACATTCATTCTTTCACCGTCAACTCGGCCGTTTTTTAAAAGCGGAGTAACTTTTTTTCATCGACATTTTTACAAGTCATTCAAGCCTCGCGGAAATCACGTGGCATAAACAAGTTATTTCGAACGCGCGTGACGTCACAACCGAGCTGGTCGCATTAATAAAACCGTTTACTTTTTTTTCATCTGTTTCCCCCTTGTTCGTTACGGGTTCGAGCATGCTTACTATTTTAAAATCTTTTTTGCCGATTGCACGGGTACTTGCTGCTATTCTGAGTTGTTTCAATTCATTTTTTAAGGCTTCGGTTGTTCAACTAACCCCGTTACACGGCTGGACATACACGGGCAGCTGCGAGCACCTAGGCTAATCTTTAATATATCTATTATATAAACGCGAACATGTGTGTGTGTCTGTGTTTGTCTGCAATTTTTGTGTATGTCCGTAAAAGGCCTTTTTTGAAGGCGTTCTCGGAGGAGGGGTACTATGTCATACAGCCTTTTATATACTTTCTTGATTGCAATATCTCCGATTTACAAAAGGAAGTCGCCTCTAAATTTATTTGGATCGACTTATCGGGATCTGGTTTTCCCCACATCTTGTGGAACGTAAAGCTTAACAGGCTTGCCGCTAAATTTAAGTATGTCATTACGTTCCCCTATTGCGTGGTTTTTGACTTCTTAAATTTACGCATCTGTGTGAACTCCTTCTCTAAACTTTTTAATCGCTAGATTTAGACGTTTTTCGCTTCCGTTTGTCGCCGTAGCGCAGCGGTTAAAATCTCAGCTTTTCTGCCTTCGTTTCGCGGGTTCGAACCTGCCTGCCTAGGATTATAGATAGGAGCTCAGACGAGCACTTGCCATGAAAATAAGGATAAAACAGAGACATGCCTTAACATTCTTTTCTGTGGAGAAGAGGATGCAAGGAAGAGAAAAAGGCACGCCCTACTAGGCTATGAAATCTATATTAAACGCTTTCAAGGCAAGATAAGCTGCGTCAAGCAGCTCTTGTCCCGGTGTAGTAACAGTACTCCATCATTCGACGTACTTAGCTCTTATACAAGTATTCATCAACAATGAGATATTTACTGGAGCGGTAGAACGATCTCTACATTTTTCCAGCAGCCTTGACAACAGATTTCATATACATGTGCCACCTCAGATCAGGAGTAAAGGTCAGACCAAGAAGCTTGTCAAAACATGTAACAACCCCAGGCCAATGGTCATTCATTTCAGTTGATTCCGGACGAGGATCAGAGCGAGGGTGATGTACAGATAAAAGCTTGGTTAAACATGTGTAACAATTAACCAGCCACCTATTTCCTCATTGTTCCAGGTGTTCAAAATTAGATTAGAGAGACCAACAGAGAAATTGGCTTTGAAGTATCGCCTTAGATAGTAGTGTCGTAAGCATACGTACCAACGAATTATCTTGGGATGTGATTTAGGAGATTATTGATGAAATAAAGAATAAGGTTGGGCCTAACATGAACTCCCGAGGGGCTCCTGCATTAATGTTTTGAGCTTCTGATTTCTGGTGATCAAATATTACTCTTATGAACCTATCAGTGAGAAATTATTTAATAATTTAGAAAACATTTCAAACTATACCGTAGCTAGACATTTTGTGGATTAGATCTTTATGCCACACCCTATCAAAACTTTTAAATGTCAATAGTAATTGTCCTCGAATTGAAATCTCTGTCGAGAGATTCGCTGATGCTGTGATATATAACTTTTAGTACACCTGCTGTACATCTAGCACAACGGAAACTATATTCCATCTCATTGAGTATGTTATTTTTGCTGAGGTGATTGACTACTTCTCTGTGTAACACAGATTCTGTCAACGTTTGAGTTGGTTTACCATTCCACATCGTGAACATTGAAGTCTCAAGAGAAGTGAATCTAAGCCACAGGAGGAACAGAAAAGGCGTGTTCAATTTTCTCAGATATGTTCTTTAGGGCAGTAATTCGCTATTGTGTGGACGCTGCGCTTTGAGCCAGGTTAACCCAAAAGCAAATATAGGACAAGTAGCCTCTTCTCTGCACATGCCCTTGTCATATGAAAAGTCATCTGTAATATAAGCACGTATTCATGTCCATGGCCATCTTGGGGATGAGATTTAAAGGTTAAGTTAGAATATCCTTTAATAACAATCTCATCTTAAGAATAATCGGGCCAATGCCAGTTTCGCTTGTGAAGAATAGGTTTGGTTTTGTCTCCTGTAATTGGATTTTACCTTCTGGATGGTTGGAACGTAGCCTCCTTGATGTTGGAGAAGGAGTCATGTAAGTTGCGTTTAATCTTTCTTTTATTGTTGAGTTTTCATGATGTTTTTTAAAGGATTTGTTGAATAAGTCTTGGTTATAGCAGAGAACATGGGAAAAGTAAGGGGAAAAGAAGACTAAACTATTTTCATTCAATAATTACAAGAAACCCTCTCTACCACCCATAGCAATGGCCAACGACTCTTTATCTGAGACTACATCTTTCAAACTCCTTGGTCTAATGTTCACAGGAAACATGAGTTGGAACAATTACATTGAAGGCATTGCCAGGGCCGCTGCAAGAAAGGTGGGCTCTCTCTACCGCGCTAGAAAACTACTAACACCCGAAAGTATCCTGTACCTCTATAAGGCCAGCACTCGCCCATGTATGGAGTATTGCTGCCACATCTGGGCTGGTGCATCTGCTACTAGTCTCTCGCTCCTTGACAAGGTTCAAAAGAGAGTCGCAAACCTTATAGGCCCTGAACTGGCATCTAAGCTTCAGCCTCTGTCCCATCGATGAAATGTTGCATCCCTCTGCCTTTTCTACAAGTATTTTAGTGGTGAATGCTCTGACGAACTGCAATCACTTGTGCCCCCACGACGTGAGCACCCTCGACAAACCCGACAGGCTGCTAAATCCCACCCCCACACTGTAGAGATCCCTAGATGTAAAAGATCTTTTTACTCCAATAGTTTCTTCCCCAGAACCGCTAGACTCTGGAATTCCATTCCAGGTCCCTGCTTCCCCAACAGTACTGACGTGCAGAAGTTCAAGTGTAACGTGAACCGACACCTTGCTGCCCAAATCCCTACATAGTACCCCAGTAGTTGTTGCCCCTGATAGTAGCCCCCTACACTAAAGTGGCAATTTGCCTTGTTTGGGGTGAAAATGTAATAAAAGAAAAGTGAATAAAATTTCGGACACATGTAATATATAAGAATAAGTCAATACTATGACATTGAGAAGCACCACCAGAAATAACTACATTATTCAGAATCTATTCACCAAAAATGCCATACAGCAGCCCCAGTTCTTTGCATCTGCTCATTGAGCGGCTTACTTAATGGTTAATCCAAGGTTCGGGTGCCTGACGATCACGCGAATAATGTCAGCCAAGTAAAACGTTTACCTCCAGCACCTTTATTGGTGGCATGGTTACAAGTATAGAAATAGAAGAAAATATCCGACATCTCATGCGACTGCCCATGTTAAAATACGACCGACCTAGAATACACTGTGGTCTCACTTTGTCAGATGAATAATTTATTTTAAATGAGGACTCAGAGAATTGAGAGAAGTGAGATTTAAGAGAGCTGCCGCGAATGCATTTACAATGCCCATTTTACTCTCCATTAAAAAAATAATAAATGATAAGTATTACTTTTTTTCTTTCACATTTATGTCTGGCCTATGAAGAAATGTTTGTTGCAAGGCAAGAAAATTAAAACATGTAACATTAGATGTTATGTTAGGCATGCATATTCGTAATACGGTCCTTCGACCTTCATCTGGTAAATTCTATTTTCTTTTCACTATTTTGCACCGATGTTCCCCGGCTAAACCCAAATACAAGGTTTTGCCTTGATTTGAATAACCTATATGTTAAGTTTTACGTCTGTAGACCAAAAATTGACAGAGGAGTGCGTTTAGCTAATTTTTTAAGCAAATATATACGAGCATACATAAATATAGAAAAAGTTATGTGGTTACTATAATATTTTTTCCGAAATACCGCGTAAGTATAAATCATGTAGAATATCTACATGAATATAATTACACCTAATTGTTAACTAAAGATGATCATACCAAAAAAATAATATTAGTGAATTAATTAAAATGTTTTAAAGAATATGCAAATTAGTTGGATCGTTTACCAGTGAATGCAATTAAACGACTCATACATAAACAAGTTGTATTTTCTTTTTATATAATTAGAAAAAGGCGTTTTACTATGAATATCGATACATTAAAATAAACTAAGTTTAAAGGTCTATAGATAGATATATTTATACAGTTTTACCTCGGATTTCGAACGTTTCAGTGGTAAAAAAAACTCAGTGTTCTATTCAAATGTTGAAGATGTTCTTGACTTTGTAGTCGATTGAAATCTCGAACCGCCGTCTTCGCTTCGAATGTAAACA
The DNA here is from genome assembly GCF_053919585.1 of Euprymna scolopes. Taxonomy (NCBI): domain Eukaryota; kingdom Metazoa; phylum Mollusca; class Cephalopoda; order Sepiida; family Sepiolidae; genus Euprymna; species Euprymna scolopes. Next base: position 82,899,776 of record NC_136492.1, on the reverse strand, counting down.
AGCAGCTGTGTTTCTTAATGGAACGTAGTAATTCATACTGGTTGTGATAAGATAATGGTGTAGTGTTAGAACCCAACCTCAGTCCAATGACCTCGCTACACGAGTCTGACCTTGCGACGATTTTTTTCGACCAGTGTCATCGCAACCCCTTTGAACAGTCTAGACTCTGTCTGAATTCATTTTGCACATCATCGTGGCAGGAGAACCATGCAAGTTTATTGGTCGATTTAATTTTTTCCTGGGGCGTCAAAAGACCTTGATGGGTCAAAATGTAAAAGAAAAAGGTTAGTAGACTTCAATAGGACGAATGAAGCGAACCTATCTCGGGATGACAGTAATTAATTGCGCAAAAAAAACTTTGTTATTCAAATATTTAGTTTAGTGTAAAGACTTTAGATACAAAGAAGGAATTGGCATTCTTTTAACATTGGATATGAAGAAAAAAAAGAGAGAAATAGCTGCAGTAAAGTGAATACAAAACGGAACTGTGCGAACGACGATCGAATTAAAAAAAACGGATATAGAAACTTGAAAAAGAAATACGCGTGTCAGCGCCTTCAAAAGAATATGAATGGCAAAAACAACAATAAGTACTGCTTTGAAGCATAAATATTAAATGGAGACAATGTAAGTGAAAAACCTGTGTGTCAAAAAGCAAAACATATTTACAATGATTTACTGAAAGTAATTCCTTCCACAAGTAATGAGAAATAGTAATTTAAAGCTTGCATAGGATGGCTCGAGAAATTCAAAAGGAGATATGGTATTCGTTCCATCATCCGACAGGGGGAGGGCGATAAGTTTCAGCAGACGCGTTCAAGGTCAAGTTTGCAAACTATGTAAAAGAAAATGCATATTTACCTAAAAAGGTTGTGATATAAAAGCAGATTTTGATGGGACGGGGTTATTTGGAGGAAAATACTAAACATAAACTTCATTACACGAGAAGACATAAACATTCTTCACATAAACCTATGAAAGATGTTTTGCGTAAATGCCAGCGGAGATTGTGAGACGAAGCCATTGCTTCTCTATTATTCTGAGAATCGTTGGGCTTTCAAGTCACACGAAATTATCAACATAATTTAGCCATTATATAACGAGCAAACTCTAAAGTTTGGTTGACCAGTCAGTTCATTTCTGAATGAGTTTTTCAAGTGTTTACCAATACTGTTAAAACTTATTTGGAAAAGATAACGTTGCCAAAACAATGCTTCCTTATAATCGATAATGCCCATGCGTATTTTCCGTCTTTGGAAGCGGATTATGCAAGAAAATATAATTTCATAAAAAGCGTGTTCTTTTTTGCGAATACAACATCTTTAAATTAACCAATTGACCAGAAAATTATTGCTAATTTTAAAAGGCTTTACAAAAAGTTTTTGTTTAAAGGTGCTTTGAGATAACCACTGACACCGTATGGACCCTACTTGATTTCTGGAGAAATCATTTTAATATCGTCCAAAGCAAACGTCTTGGTCATTAAGAATGGTCTGATTTTTATAATATGACCATTAATTCTGCTTGGAGGAAATTGTGTCTCGATTGTGTTAAAGAATGTGCATCTAAAGTGTTTGTCGAGAGTGCGAATCTCACTAAAAGGGTTACTTCTGTGAAAGCTGAAGCAATTACGGAGGATATTGTGGCCCTAAATAAAAAAAAACTTTTTTTGAGGTGGACAGCCATAGTATTGAGAAACTACAGTAAGAGTATGCCTTTCAGGTGGAAACAGACGAGCTTTCTCATCTTCAAAATGAACAATGTCAGTCGAAGAGAAACATTCAGAGGAAATTGAAAGAAAGGAGGATGCATCAACAATAGAATTGGAAAAAGTATGCAACAAGTGGAATGATATCAAAGCGTTTGTGTTTAAATATCAACCATATATCGCTACAACCGGCAGATATGACGGCATTTTTAATGACAATGTTATGTGCCATTTTTGTCGGACAAAAGAAAAAAAGAAGTTTGATTGGATAAATATTTTAGGTTACAGATAAAAAGCGACTTTTAATGTCCGGAACCAATTAATTCTATTTCCGTTCATTTAAAGAGGAAATGGCATTTCGGTTGTTTAACACTTCGCTGTTCAAAAAAAAAAACATCTGGAAAGCATTATGGTGGAGTCCCGAGGTAACACTATATATATATATATATATATATATATATATATATATATATATATATATATATATATATATAAAGAGAGATATAGATATGGAAAAACAGACAGGCAGAGAGACATACAGAAGGACAGAGGTTAGAACGATAAAGAAAACAATAAATATTTATTTTAAACACTAAAGAATCAAACAATACAGATTTATTTAAAAAAAAAAAAACTTTTATTAAGAAAAAATCAATTCCGGTAACTTGGTTATATAGTAAAGCTGACATATATTTAATTTGATCGCGTTCAGCCTCAATCACCGCTTCGTAGGGGTCCGAACTTGGAGTGTGTCTTTTCCACCAACGCCGGTGAAAGCTCGCCGAATACTCGGCGGATGGCGGCGATCAAACTGGCGTTGGTATAGTGGGAGGTCATGTTTCTGTTGTGGAAGGTCATGTTGGTAATGTTCACGATGTATGACCAAATGAAGTAGCCCAGTAGGTCGGGAGAGGAAGGAGGCCAGAGAGAGAAGGTTACAAAGTCGTAACATTCCTTTTAAAAGCAAAGCTGGGCCTCTTTGGACTTGTGAGTCGGTGCCGAGTCCTACTGCTAAACCCAGGATCTGCCAGTGGCCACCTGCTTGCTCAAGGAATCACAAGCTTTTAAACTCATCCAAGCACACGTTTTTGTTGACTTTCATGCTGATTTGAAAATGGTAAGTGCATGATGTTGTTCTCATTGTTAACCACACAAAAAAAACAATCAACGTGTCCGGAAACTTTCCTTAGTTGTGGCTTAATATTTGAACATCACCGATTTGCATATTGATCGTGCTGGCAATGGTAGCATTGCCATAAGGTAATCATAGCATGAGTTGTACAGCGATTTATCTTCGATTTTGTTTGTTTAATATTCTGTCATATTCAGACATGATAGAACACTACTTTCGCTTTTGTGATTTGTACATAATTGGTCAATTAGTAAATAGTCTGCAATAAAAACAGAAAACCGGTTTTCATCAAACGGAAATAGAACCATGTCGTCATTTGAAGGGTTATAACTTTATCGTTCTACTCTGTTTACATCATATATATATATGTGTGTGTGTGTGTGTGTATGTGTGAGTACGTATGTGGATGATTATAAATGTATATGCGTGTGTGCGTGTGTCTATAATTGCTATGATACATAGCAATTATAGACAAGACGTCATATTTTATCATGCATATTTTTATTTGTCGATGTAATAAAGAGACATGGTAATTCAGGATTTGCTATATGATCTTTATACTCAGGTATTCCGAGGTCTAATGCTTCTCATCAGAACAGTGGATAGTGAGCTAGTTAGCAAATATTTAAATTTCATATCAAGCTACGGGAATAATTGGTGAAAAAATTCAGTAATATATATATATGTGTATATATATATATATATATATATATATATATATATATATATATATATATGTACAAGTATAGCTAAAAAGTAAAAATTAGAACATATTTACAATTTAAAAAACACAGCATTACGAAACTTACATTTTGTGTGTATCGCTATACTTGCCTTTTTTACTTTTTCAAACATGCTCGGTTGGGAGGGATGAGAGTATAATCTAGTAGCCCAAACAGAGCGGAAGTAAACTAGAATGAAATGAGATATAATATAATGCATGTAAAATAAAAGGAGGTAAATTTTTATATATATATATATATATATATATATATATATATAGATAGATAGATAGATAGATAGATAGATAGATAGGTATGTGTGTGCGTTTTGATTCTTAATCCGGTAGGGGGGGGTGTGATGCGTCTAGTGTGTTAGCTATAAGTTAGTGTTAAGTTCATGCTTGCTAACCTAGCAGTGAAAAAGGAGCAGCTATGCATGTCTTCCCTGCCAGTACATAGGCTCTTCATCACCAAGACTCCTACAGTGCCTCCACGTTGGTCATACACGGTACCTGGTTGCCTGGGGTCCCAGACTAAACTTGTAGGAGATCTCGGAGTAGTAGGGGATCCAAGAGGTAGTGGGTTATGGCCCACCGATGTGTGGGTATGCCCTGTCACACTACCAACGCCAACCTTAGTGTCTTGTGGCTGCCCTTGGTTGGGCGAAGACTAGGGAAACCAACTCCAAAATCAAACACCCTCTGGGCCTTATCACAGAAAAAGGCTAAGAAATTGGAAGTCTGACTTCAAATCCTACTGTCGCCTTGCATTTTTTCTTAAAAGGCTATGGAACCTCGTCCAGAAAGAAAAGACGTAGTAGCGCACACGATAGGGCGACAGTTTACCTCACTGAGATTACTTTCGGTCAGAAGCTGTGGCCTTCTCTGCTGCCAGTCGTCGCGGGTTCGCTCCACTGGGCATGAATATTGGATGTTCAGAGGGTGTCGTTCTGATACGGGACAGATACTGCACGTTACTGCGCAATCAGGTTTGGAGCCAAAGCGGAAAGTCCTGTGGCGATGGGTGAGACTACGCCAATACCGAGGGATAAAGCACTGAAGCTCCGACTAGTCATCGTCAAGACTGACGGACTGCATGATGATGATGATGATTACGATGATGATGATGATAATGATGATGATGATTACGATGATGATATATTTTATTGATATATATAATTTTTATTTTGTATTGATTTATATAAATATATATATATATATATATATATGAATTTACCCCACTTATACTGGTGTTAATCGTGACCCCCTGCTCTAAATATTCCCGAAAACATGTAACACTAGTGTCTGTAGGTATTCAATAATTATTATGGTAAACAATTATGCCAGAACATTTAAGAAACTCGTTTCTTATCGTTGAGCACTTTCAGTTGAATTAAAAATTAAATTTAGCTCTTATGCGCGGATCATCATATAAGGATTAGCTCACGCCGACTGACGGTAAAAACATGTAATGAAATCTGTATAAGTATTAAACTTTAATAACCCTATAATGGGTGTTTTAACTCAACATCCGATTTACGACTTCCGGCTGCGCATGAATACATAATTAATGGGACAATAAAACGTATTGTTTCACCATGTACGTTTCAACGTACCAATTGTTTTTTTTTTCTCGCGTTTAAATTAAAAGATATATCAAAATTTAAATTCAACTTTAAGTATTATAATTTCTGAGAATTTGATTACGAGTGTGGACCCTGCGTAAACATTGGTCTATTTAGGCATGAAAACATTTTTTCGGGCAAAAAAAATACTGTTTTAAGCGAAAGAAAATGCCAAATTGATTTTAAACTCCAAATTAATCGAACGTGTTTTCTGTTTTAACTTTTTTCTTTTGGTAAAATTCATTCATACTTGTTTTGTTCTTGTTTTTTAGTTTATTGTATTTTATTTTAAATTTATTTTTATTGTAACGCATATTAAATGTATTTTCATTTTATTTCATTCTAAATTTGTTATTTTATTTCATTCTAAATTTGTTTTTATTTTATTTCATTCTAAATTTGTTATTTTATTTCATTTTAAATTCATTTTTTTTTATTTTTGCTACTAAATATTTTTTGTACATTCATAATAAAAACGCTTACGCAACCATTTCAGTGGACAAATGACTTTGGTTCTTCTCCTAATTTCACAAAGAACGAAAAAATACTTTGATCTACGATGCAATGGAGTGTTGTCATCGGGAGATGCTTCTCATAAAGTATCGTAACGCGATGATTATTCGGTGCAAAATTCATAGGAGTCAGAAGACATCAATTAAAAAAGGATCTTTTTTTAGAAAATTCCAAATTAACTTTACAAGCATTTATAAAAATTGTGTATGTCTGGTTAGACAGCTTTCTGGCGTTGTCGCTGTTCATCTATACGAAATAAATGTGACTGCCATTTATCGATTTGGCATTTTTGGGGGCTTTTTACACTTTTTTTGGGGGGTGGAGGCTGAAAAGTTATTTTATGATTTAATATACTTTCATAGAAATGTTTCTGTTATGTAAAAAAAACTTTATTTTCTTTACGTCATAAGTGCCGCGCTCATACATTAATTTCATAGCTAATATAACATACTGACCCAACGGGTCACGGGTAGCCTAGTAAATCTTTAAAACTCCACAGCTTTTCTCGCAGTTTAACGGTAGCCGAATTGATAAGGTTTTTGCTAATAAAGTCAGAGATGGCTTCTGCCGCCAGGTTCGAATCTATTGACTGATGTTAATCGTGACACCCCGCACAGCAGATTCCCTAAAGGATAAACATTGTGTATGTGGGTAATTAATGATTATTATTATAAATAGTTAAATACACACACACACACACACACTCACACGCCCATATATATATATATATATATATATATATATATATATATAACTACTTCATTTACTCACATAAAATTAATATACGAAAATATAGATTTATGCGTAAACTTTAAGTATTTATTCAAAAGTGCTCAATACCTAGGTAGATCTATTTAGTAATTTATAGAATATATATGCCGATTAAGCTACACTGAATATTCGGCGTTTCATCCACTCTAGGGTTCCTTACGCTTATGCGCACAAGCCTGAGGAATCCTAGAGTGGATGAAACGCCGAATATTCAGTGTAGCTTAATCGCCATATATATTCTATAAATTATTATATATATATATATATATATATATATATATATATATATATATATATATATATATATATATATATATATATATATATATGCTTCTGCCAAACAGACGGTCTTGATGGAGGGAAGATAAAACCTTACTGCTATGGTTTTAAATGATCTGAAATAATAGCAAGGGAAGACTTGATTTTACATATTTCTCATATGTTATATTTCCCCTTTTTTAAAAATAGGGTACGATTATGCTTATCTTCAGTAGCAAATAATCTTTATAAACTGTGAACTTTACTTCATGTATGAAAACAAAAGGAGGGATAGTATGACATTTAAGAAAATTTGGAATCAAGTATTCCTTTCCTGTTATTTCAGATAATTTTAAACCATAGCAGCAAGATTTACTTTTCCCTTCCAACAAGACAAGAGGTTTTGAGGTAATATAAGAGATTTTGTAAGTCATATGCAAAACTTAGAAAAGAAATGCATATGATTGAAACATTAGTAACATTACAGCATCTTTTCATCCTTTAAAAATCCTTTAAAATTGCCACTAGGATTTCGGGGATTCTGCAAACGAAAATAACGTTTAAAATTCCAGGAAACGTGTAGTTTCCAAGATATGATGAAATTATTACATCAAACTTTACCCCCTTCGTTTTTACTGAAAAAGTGCGTCTGCTATTTATGCAGAAATAGTGGTTATTTGGTAATTGTGCCTTGGGAGACTAACGAAAAATATTCCTTAAATAATGTTTTCTATAGGTTTTCGAGTGTGCTGCAAACGAATATCGTATTTAAATTTTCAGTAAATGATATGTTCCGGATGATAAGACTGTTATTCTTTATGTTATTAGTGATTGCCAATGTTGTTCCTGCATGTACACACACACACACACACACACACACACACATACACACCCACACATAGCCAAGTAAATCCCACGTGATTACTTAAGAATCCTTAATGCATGGCAGAGTAGGTATATAATTTTTGTTTTTTAATTATAGAAACATATTTGCTTACATATGAGCATACAAGTTTTAGAGGAATTAATCACATATATACCCAATAATGATTGTATCATATACAAACTATATATATATATATATATATATGTATATATGTATGTATATATATGTATATATGTATGTATATATATGTATATGTGTATGTATATATATGTATATGTGTATGTATATATATGTATATATGTATGTATATATATGTATATATGTATGTATATATATGTATATATGTATGTATATATATATATATATATATATATATATAATTTAAAGGAGATTAGAATAATAGTCTAAAGAGCTAAGTGTATTTTAATGTAACAGTGAAATTACTAGTTTAATTTAAATACAGGAAATGCTCGTTGTAATTTAGATATATAATAAGCTCGATAGTTAAATGTCCTAGAGCTAATTCAATATTAAGTAAAGTGATTTTCAATTTAAAAATTTAAAAAAAAAATTTAAAATTTAAAAATCAAATTTTAATTAAATTAAAAATCAGTTTCACAAGAATGAACAACAACAAAGTCAATTATCTGTACGATCGTTTCGGAAATCCGTGCTTTTTATTTGTGGTATACATGAAGTTATGTAGAACAATTATATATAGTTTTTTTGGTAAGCACGGTCTCCTCATCAGCAAATTTAGGAGGATTTTTGTTGAATTTAAAAGACACCATAAATACACCTAGCATTAAAAGTAAGGCAGATGAATCACTAAATTTATGCCTCTGAAATAAGTAAAATTTTCCGGTCCTGAATAGACTGGCTCAGGACAGAAGATCAGATGCAACAGGCAGAGTATTCCATAGCTAAGTCCATAAAGCGTCGAGGAGTATTTTTCTCCGATTTCAAAATGCTAAATGATATTCTAAAGGCAGTAAAGACTATTTGCGTGCCGCATTACCTCACAAACGTTCTATTATGCGTTATTTATTTCATCCTGAAGACATGCCAACCATTTTGTACACTATTATTTAATGATTGACAATTATAATTAAAAGAATGGGAATGGTTAACATTCCTGGGGTTGCATAATTGTGATAAAAACAAGGAAACAAGCAAATTTCATAAGCTACATCTCCACTGCTTGTATGTTTGGCAAGGTTCTTAATTTCTTGCTCTTCTTCAGACAAGGGCCGTTTTATGGACTTAGCTATGGAATACTCTGCCTGTTGCATCTGATCTTCTGTCCTGAGCCAGTCTATTCAGGACCGGAAAATTTTACTTATTTCAGAGGCATAAATTTAGTGATTCATCTGCCTTACTTTTAATGCTAGGTTTATTTATGGTGTCTTTTAAATTCAATAAAAATCCTCCTAAATTTGCTGATGAGGAGACCGTGCTTACCAAAAAAACTATATATAATTGTTCTACATAACTTCATGTATACCACAAAAAGCACGGATTTCCGAAACGATCGTACAGATAATTGACTTTGTTGTTGTTCCTTCTTATGAAACTGATGTTTAATTTAATTAAAATTTGATTTTTAAATTTTAAAAACATTTTTTAAATTTTTAAATTGAAAATCACTTTACTTAATATATGTATATATATATATATATATATATATATATATATATATATATATATATATATATATATATATACAGGGTTAATCGACGTTACCCGGGAAAAATAATAACAAACGAATGTTCCACACTCCCATATTTTTATTGTCATTCATATCGGTAAAGTAGCCCAGTGATGGATCCATCGTGATTCACCTAATAGAAGCTGCAATTACCTATCGCAGTGACTTATTTTTCACCATATTTTAGCGAACCTATTGTTGATTTAAAAAAGAAATAAGTTTTTTCTACAATGGCTTGCATTAAATTCAAAATGCAAAAGTCTTATATCATTCTTCAGTTATGCTCTAAACCAAAACATTCATTTCAAACGCGTCCGAGTCATGTCCAAGAACCTAGTCTTGATTTTATATGCTTGAATTACTGGTTATGCAATTATAATGGCTTGAATTTAAGTTTGACATTATAGAGACATTTTTACTTTAAACAGAAAGATTCATTTCAAACGCGTTCTTGTCATATCAAGGTAACTAATCTTCATTTTCTAGATTGTGCCTTTCGGCTTGTGTGGTCGCTTATTGCTAAGATATGAGGGGTATTTGTTAGGAGAAATGTTTAAACATCAGTCTTGCTTAAATTTACTTGTGATATTAGGCTGTGTAAGGCGTAAACTTTCGACAAAATGGCATGTTACTTTATTTATCTATTTTTTTATTATCTATTATCGATACTTATCGAAGACGGTCCGATAAAAACTGTCAAAAAAATTGCAAGGCAAATAAAGTACCTCCGTATTATATCTCATAGAAGTCGGCCTCGCCGATTTACAGCCTGGAGGGAGCGAACACACACAGACACACAAATTTCATTTATATATATATAATTATCTGTAATATGATTTTTTTTTAGTTTCGATACATTTCTGTACAAGACATATCTAAGAGCACTGGCAGACATTTTATTTTTATTACATTTTCACTCCAAACAAAGCATATTGCAACTTTGGAGTAGGGGGCTACTATCAGGGGCAACTACTGTGATAATATGTTGGGATTTGGGCAGCAAGATGTCGGTTCACGTTACACTTGAACTTCTGCACGTCAGTATATTTGAGGAAGCAAGGACCTGGAATAGAATTCCAGAGTCAAGCCGTTCTGGGGAATAAACTACTGGAATAGAAAGATGTTTTACGTATATGGATATCTATAGCGTAGGGGTGGGATTTAGCACCCTGTCGAGTTTGTCGAGGGTGTTCACGTCGTGGGGACACAAGTGTTTGCAGTTCGTAAGAGCATTCAGCATTAAAATACTTGTAGAACAGGCAGAGGGATGCAACATTCCGTCGATGGGACAGAGGCCGAAGCTAAGATGCCAGTCCAGGGCCTATCAAATTTGCGACTCTCTTGTGAACCATGTCAAGGAGCGAGAGACTAGTAGCAAATGCACCTGCCCAAATATGACATCAGTAATCCATACATAGGCGAATGCTGGCCTTATAGAGGTACAGGATACTTTCGGGTGTTAGTAGTTTTCTAGCGCGGTAGAGAGAGCCCACCTTCCTTGCAGTGGCCGTAACAATGCTTTCCGTGTAATTATTCCAACTCATGTTTCATGTGAACGTAAGGCCAAGGAGTTTGAAAGATGTACTCTCAGATAAAAAGTCGTTGGTCAATGCTATAGGTGGTATTCTTGTAATTATTGAATGAAACTAGTTTAGTCCTGGCGGCATTGAACGTGACAATCCATTTTTGTCCCCATTCCACTACAGTTTGGAGGTCATCCTCTAGTGCCATTTCTTTAGATATGTGTTCATTTGTTTTCCTGTCATACCTGTTATAGGGTGCGGTCTCATCAGCATATCTATCAATCTCAGAGGCAATTTTGTCGGGGATGTTATTTATGAATATTAGGAGCAATAGAGGTCCAAGGATAGACCCTTGGGTCTCTGCCGGATTTATATCATATCGTTTAGATGTACGACCCTCGAAGACAACCTGGATTTTTCTTTTATCGCAGAAGGATTCAATTATTATGTTAAGTATTCTACCAGTTATACCGTATGATCAAATTTTCATGAGGAGAGCCTCATGCCATACCCTGTCTTGGATATATCTAGAGCTACCGCTCTGCCCTCCCCCGCTCCGTACGGGGAATGGTATATACTTTCAGAGATTACAGTTAGGATGACTGCTATGGAACGGGCTTGTCTAAATCCATATTTTTGGTCAGTAAGAAGTTTTGCATCTGTAAGGTAATGAACTAGAGCATGGTTAATGAAGGTCTCAAATATATTTTCAAAAAGTGGGGGAGGCTAATGCTGCGATAATTTGATGAGTCATTCTTTCGCCTGAATTCTTTAATACTGGTACCACAGAAGCAGTTTTCCAACAGTCGGGAAAGCAAGATTGATTAAGGCATTTGTTGTAGAGTTTGGAGAGAACTGGAACTACTTCGGCTGAGCATTTTTTCAATAACACAGCTGGGATAAGATCGGGTCCACATGCTTTTGAAATTTCAAGGTTTTATATGATAGCATGCACCTGAGCAGGAGTTATTTTCAGATCGTCTAGTGTGGCGTCTGTCCGCATAGGTTCTTCAGGTAGGGGGTGGTTTGAAGGGTCCAGTGTGGAGTTTGAGGCAAATCGACTGGCAAGCATATTAGCCTTGTCGGTTGCTGAGCAAACAACCTCGTGATTGTTGGTTAGTGGGGGGATTGTTGATTGCCCAACAATTACTACACTTTTGTAGATTTTCCAGAAGTCACGAGTGCCTAGTTTTTATGCTTCAATGTGTCTTTTAGTGGTTTCCGTAAATTCTTTCTTAGCTGTCGCTATTTCTTTCTTAATATTTGTTCTAGTTTCTATATTCTTCTGTCTGTTGTAACTGGACTTATGTCGGTTAAATATGCGGTATGCATGCTGCCTTTGGGCAATGACAGTTGCGCAAATAGAAGTAGACCATTGGGGAGAGTGGGGCTTGCTATAAAATTTCCGCATGGGAACATGCACTTCGATTGCAGTTTTGAAGAATTCAGTGGTCTCATTTGCGTACTGTTCAGCAGAAAGAGAAAACATATTTTCCCATGGGGCATCTCTGATAAAATCTCTGATGGCTTCCCAGTCAGCCTTTTTATAATATCTCGTTGTTTTGAGCACTAGCTCTTCAGCCCTAGAGTTTAGTGCGTTTTCAACCATTATCACTGCGTGATCAGCGTTCCCGAGTGGGCTGTCGGCCTTCGTTATGCAATCATCGGAAACTGTGGTCAAAAACAATCAAGAAGTGATGCGTGTTGTTCTTCCTGGTCAGGGAAACGGGGTGGAAACGTAACAGTTTGTGATAGGGAGTGAGATATAGAGAAGCTATGAGTTGTGCTGCATGCTGCATCTGTGTAAGTCGAGGATCCAAGCCAGTTTTTGTGGTGGACATTAAAATCACCAAATATATGTGCTTGTGCGCTAGTGTCGAGGGGGACTGCTGCGTCTATGCTGTCAGAGACTTTGTTTATTATGGTGCAGTCCTTAGTCGAGGGAGAGCGGTAGAGAAAATAAAAGTAGCTAATGTTGTATTGCATGTTTAGTCTAAAGCACATAAAGGCTTGATCATCCGATTCTAGGAATGTTTCTCCAGTCAAGGAAGGGTAGTACGAATGTAAACTTCAAGTCCGTGCATGTGTCTGTCAGAATCCTTACGGCAAAGTGGGAGATATCCAGACATGTTAAAGTAGTTAGAGAGGATGGAGGAGTTGAGGATAGCCTCACTTATTGCTAAGATATTAGGGGTATTTGTTAGGAGAAATGCTTAAACATCAGCTAAATTAGTTCTAAGCTCACGGATATTTGTGAATGCAAGCAGCAAGGGAGGAGGCAAGTTGGGTGTGTTTGACCCTAAGCCTGGTTTAAGCTTATTTTTTTTTATTGCACTGTCGTCATATTTTTTAAAGAGTTTCGGTTGGGGTAAGGGGGAGCTGCACAAGATGTTATGCAGAGCGTCAGACATGCATCACAAGTAGATAATCAGCTGACTTTTCTTCAATTAGGATTGTGGCCTCAGGAAAGCACACCGGGAATGAGTGAAGGGTCCATTTCAATGCGCGACATGACACTGTAAACATCCCGATATTATACACCTGTTGATGAAGCAGGCGATCTAAGTGCTATCAAAGAGTTAGAACTTCTGTACTACCAGTCAGAAACAGCAGCCAGGAACTGTCAATCCGGTACCCTCAACCCATCAGAAGAAGGTCAACCCAACCTGATTGCTCAGGCATATATGTTCTAAAGCACTTCCAAGTGCCCAATTTTAGTAGTCGGGTGTGAAAGAGAGGAAGAGAGAGTGAAAGAGAGAGAAGGATGAAGGATGAAAGAGGACGAGAGAAAGAAAGATATAAAAAAGGGGGAAATCACGTTATATGTCCATTAACGTCTTGTTCTATTGTAAATATTCTTCTAGAAGTATATGTGAATAATATAAAGCTGAATGTGCGTGTGTGTATGTGTGTGTATGTGTGTCTGTGGGTGGTCACGAATAGGACCCTATATGGTTGACTGTTTTAAAAAAGTGATTACATATAATGATCGAAGATGTATTGAGACACAGGAATGGGTAGGTTTGATCTTGCAGGACGGTGGTTCATTAAAATTGTGGGGTCTGCGTTAGCGCCTGGTCCACAAAGTATGGAAATAAAAAGAATTTAAATTAAATAAAACGTTTACAAGTGTTTTTGATATAGAAGTACATAAGAATACTTTGATAAGTATGTTTTATCTTAAATAGGGATGGTATAATTAAATGGAGTGGAAATAGGCACAGACTTTAATAAACACTTTTCATATCTATCTGCGTAAGTATACTTTGACAATTATGTTTCAGTTTGAAGAAATATGTGTTGTTCGTTCGCACCTGACCCCCATTGAATGGAAATATGTCACACAGTTTAACAAGGTTTTTTTTTTTTAATATATATCCACAGAATATTTTGATAAGTGTTTCAGTGTGAACAGGTATGGTATGATAAATCATGGGGTTTATCTATTTTAGTTTTACTTTCATCATAGTTTGCTTTGGTTTTGATACCCCCAAATTCAAAGATAGCTCTTTACAACCCTTCCTTTTCATAACCTATCATACTTTCATAATTCAGAGTCCATTTTCTGTAGGCTGTTTTTGAACCCAGTCAACGACGGATACTTTTTCTAGTATATATATATATATATATATATATATATATATATATATATATATATATATATATATATATATATTATGCGGGTTCCGCGGTAAATTGCAAATGCAATATAACAAATGCGTGTGTTTAGGAATATTTAAGTCACCGTTCATCAATCGATTGCCTATGCGTAACAACACGAAGTTCACGCTGACAACATTCTCTCGCTTACAGTGTCATAATTATTCCATAAAACTGAATAACTTACTGGAGGCGAGAAACGTAGTGAAATTAACTCTGCTCTCATAGTAAATCCGTCTTTATTATTATAAAATGACCAGATAACATTATTATAGCATTCGTTTTGGACTTCCTAGTTGTTAATCCCATTTGTGTAATAGCGTTGTTGGACAAAGCATCCTAAGAAATAAGACATTTTTAATTTTACGTCTTCCATTGGCTGTTAAATCGGCCAAGATAACCAAGTAGAAATGGATTCGTCCGTTGATATCATATATCTTCTTGGGGCAGAAATTTAAAACTAAATACAGAGAAAAAAGCTGAATTTCTTAAACACCACTTGTTATCATGCATCATTGCATATACGGATATTTCACGCGATATCTTTATGTAACAACCGCCTTGTTGCATTCTTATACTAACTTAGAATAAGTTTTAAAATATAAGACGTTGATAATCCAGTGTGGTAATGTACTCAACCTCATTATGTTGGATTAGTATTAAATGTGTGTTACTTGTATAATAGTTTGTTATGACTTTTCTATTACATTGTATCATGTATCTCGATAAATATTTTAAGGATAATTAAGCAAAACTATAATGTAACTAATAACTGAGCAAAAGTTATATTATTTCTGATTTAAGCGTAACTATGCATGCAACGATATTATAAGTGTTTAGTTTCGTATTTATACGATGTTTATTAATTGTATATCAAAAGAAGCAGTTTTATACATACACATTTTTGTTACTTATTCATTTTATGTATTTATGTATTAACAAAAGTACAGACAATCTTTTACAGTTGTTCATTTTCCGATTAGTCATTTTGTCTCCCAGGCACATTTAGCTTGTAACACAGCAATCAATTTGAAAATGGTGTTGTTTTCGATCCAATATTTTTCTTATATACTTTTAAAAATATTTCATATTTTTAAAGGCGTTTTCAGACAGAAGTTCTATCATAGATGAAGGAATACACACGCTTTGATGTTTTCACAAATCGTTATTCGCTTTCACCGGATACTATATAAATTTTGATAATTTAATCTAAAATGCTTTTGTCAATGTCGGTTCTTCTAATATCAATCCACTTAAGTAATATTGCAGCGTTCTCTTAGTAATCAGTTATAAATGATTACCTGAAATAGAACCAGTCTACATTAAATTAACAAACACTTCATTATAATAGATTCTTTAGAAATATCTGATGAACTATTAACTTTAAAATGTGTATAATTCAGTTAAGAAAAGAACATGACAGTTAAATGGATTATTCTTCCTTCTGTATTAAGTCAAAACAAATCTCTTAACATTCTACCGCTCCATTCTCCGTGCTGATGTAATTATCCACCTGTATAAGAGATCAGTACGTCAAAAGGAGGGAGTTATATACTAAGCTGCTATCTTTACATCTTCAAAGCTCTGAGCTCCGTCTGCATCAAATGATATGAATGCCTCTCATCTTGAGGAGGCTTCATTATTTGACAAGTCCCTGTGACTGAGCGTTACGCTTCATCTGAAATGGAACACGTACATCAAATCCGTAGAGTAAATATCTCACTGCTGATGCAATTTTCCGCCTGTATAAGTGTCAAGTACGTCCAAGGATAGAATATTATTGCCAGATCTGAGACGAGCTGCTAGAAAGACATTATCTTGCCTTGACAGTTCAAAGTAGATTTGTACCCTTGTGAGGGGTGCCCTATTTCTCTTCTCTACAACTTATTTTCCACAAAAGAGATGTTACGAGCCTGCATCTGCTTTATCGTTATTTTTATGGCAAGTACCCGTCTTGCTCTCACCAAATATTCACGAAAAACACTCGTCTCCTAAAACAACTATCAATAATTTTCGTCACCTTTTATTTTTGCCTAAACCTAAACCTAGATTTCATGAACAAGGTTCTTGCTTACAACTGTCCGCGTATGGAACTCTGACAGACGACTATAATATGGTTGTTTTCAAACCCAATATATAAAAGTTTTTGATGAGCCGTCCGCTTAAGTAATTTAATTTACCAACTTTCCACTACTAATGAATACTACAGTATTTTCCCATTAAGCACTCTATAAAAAATAACCCTTATCCTCGAGTGGTAAACGTGGATTGATAACTGGTATTTTCTTTGTAAAAATAGACAAGAGCAATCTGGTTTTCCACCCCTCGCAAATACTACAATAATTTGCAACATTTCAATATAAGTAGAAAAACTATAAACGAACATTAAACAAAACATTTCTAAAACGAACTTTTATCCAAAGTACGTATATATATATATATATATATATATATATATATATATATATATATATATATATATATATATATATAACTATTTCATTTATTCACATAAATTTACTATACGAAAGTATAGATTTATGCGTAAACGTTAAGTATTTACTTCAAAAGTGCTCAATACGTAGGTAGAGCTAGTTAGTAATTTATAAAATATATATGGCGATTAAGCTACACTGAATATTCTGCGTTTCATCCAACTATAGGATTCGTCAGGCTTATGCGCATAAGCCTGACGAATCCTATAGTTGGATGAAACGCAGAATATTCAGTGTAGCTTAATCGCCATATATATTTTATAAATTACTATATATATATATACATATATATATATATACGTATATATATATACGTATATATATATATATATATACAGAGAATTAGAGAGAGATATAGACAAAGATAGGGGAATGAGAGAGCGATAAAAAAGAGATGAAAACGAAAAAAGAGTTATGTGTTCACCAATGTTTTGTCTTTATTCCGAGACTTCCTCTTAGATGAATTAAATCGCAAAAACAAAACACTAGTACAAATATTTCAAAATATGATTTCCATGTAATGAAATGTATGATCATGTTACATTTCAGAAACTAATAAAGTCGGTTGAAATTCAGAAAAATGGAGGAGACATCTTAACGTTGTAACAAAGAGTAAAATTTTATTATAACGTCATATACTCGTTTATATATTTAAAAATATATATAATCCAATTCACATTTTTTAAAAGAAACATGTGTGCTGTAAATTATCGTATTATTAGTGTATGTGTTGGTAAAATAGATGTCTATTCATGAAGAAAATGTGTATGAGATTTGCTTATTTATAATGAAAGTAATAATACAATTATTTGCAACACACTAAACAAACAAGGAAATGACATACTACAAATTATATCACAAAATATTAAACAACCATTAACAAAAACAATATATCTCCAAAACAAACCAGTTTCTAACGTTGACATACACATTGTATTTAGTCAAAATTGCAATCATATATATGTTTATGAAACCAATGCATATTAGAGAAAAGTCTCAACAAACATAATATAAGAAATAGCAATTCTCTGAATGCATTATTCTTTCGTCTGTTGTCACATAATCATACGTTTTACGTCAAACTACTAAACTAGTTATTTTTTTCAAATAAACCGCGACGAAGACTTCTTCAATCAGCGCTTATCGCAAATTCAAGCACGATCAAACAACGTGAAAATTCACATAATGTACCGACATATTAAAGCTGCCTAAGTTAAGACACAGGTTAATTTCTCACGATATTAAGCACACCTCCTTTAAAAATAATACATATAATCACTCATTAAATTACATAACAAATATACACATCTATATTTGAATTATCACGGACATGTTTTACGTAAAAGAATATATTGCATGATATGTTTATAAATATATTGACGTCATAAGAAACAATCTAACTCTCTTTCACAACGCTAAGCTCCCTCCTGTTTTTGAATTTCCTACGATTTTATTCGTTTCTGAAATGGAACAAGGTTATACATTTCATTACATCAAAATATGTATTTATTCTGGTGCAAGTCTGAATTTTTGAAATGAGATATGAAGGTTAGTATTACTTTGATTAATCGCACAAGTATTCTCATCTCTGGTGTTATTTCCACAACAATTCGGGTGTGGAATAAATGGGTTTTTTTTTCTCTACTCAGGAAAAGAGGGGTTAGCTCTGCATTGCATGAATACGAATTGTGGGTTTGAGGGGAGATCCGAGATCATAAACAAAGTTCAATCTTAAGGGGACACAATGATATTTTAATGCCTTCCTATAACTCAGTTATTCGAGGTACCTATATTAATTAAAAAAAAAAGTTTTATAAACAGAGGACTGATACCCGCGCATTTTTTGTTTGTTTGTTTGTTTTTTAAGCGCAATGGAAAGGAGAAAACTTAAAGGGAAAAAGGTTTTTTTTTTTTGTGTGAAGTTACCTTCCTTGGGCTGGGCATATGTTTTGTTATTTCTTCTTTTTTCCACTGAATTTGGGGATAAAATGCGATTATGTTCTATACAAGGACGAGTAATTATATAATGATTATTTTTACTATATGTACCGCCTCTTTAAGTTTTCTGACTAGCTATGCATCTTCTGTATCCAGTATATTGACATCATCCTACATTGGGGAATGGTTAATCCCCTCGCTCCACACATATTCGACTGAGACTGATTTTTTTTTATTTCTGCGCATGTGACTACTTTTCGTTGCCTTCTAGTCTTATTTCGAGGAGGCGACATGTTTCAGCTTTATAAAGTTTCCCATATTTACATGAAATCTCATGAATGCAGTTTTTTTGTCATGAGCTTACTAGTGTCTCAACACTACACTAGATTGTAAGTATTAATACAGACGGCCATTCTAGTACTCTATCTCTATTGGGTGCTTATTTTGAAATAATAGAAAATAGGAACAGCAGTTTCGTTTTAAAATCACAGCATTACCAAATTATTCGTACATTTATCTATTACTTTTTCATGGAATTTTATTTTTTATCGCACGCCATTCATGCAACAAAGAGTTTATTAAGTTGTCGCTGTGTTTTTATTAACTATATTTTTATTCTGTCGTTTACCGTTACTTACTACTTTGCGCCTTTTTTTACGCGTTACCACCTTTGACGGATTGTCAAAAATAATCAAATTATAATTACGAACATATGAAATGAAATGCAACTTTCAATTTTATAAATCTATTTTATTAGTTCTCTATACTAACATCTCTTATGACATTTGCTTGAACTCAAAAAACAAGCGTGTTCACTATTTCATCAAAACCACAAAACAATATATATATATATA
>NC_136492.1:82779984-82877484 GCF_053919585.1 Euprymna scolopes | reverse complement strand
TGTTAAAATAAACACTAGAATGAATTTACTCACAAGTTTCAGTTCAAATATTATTTTTTGATAAATATATTTTTAGCTTCATATAAAAATTATTTACAAAATTATTTTTAAAAATATTCTCTCTTAAAGCAGATAGTTAATATTTTCATAAGTAATTATTTACATAATGAACTACTTAAAAACTGAAAAAAATATGTTATTGAATTTTTTGTGCCAAATTTTTGGGGTTGTTGTTTCGTTAACAATCTTCGTAAAAATATAAACAAATTCATTTTTTAGGTTAGTCTTGTCTTGGTTTTACTATTTATGCATGACTGAAAATCAAACACGATTTTATGTAGTCTAATGAAACCATAAAAACTTAGACTATTATGTGGCACAGTGTATTGAGGAAAAATAATTATAATTCGTTAAGAGTTTAATGAGTCCAAACACCTTCGATAGTTTCAAGTTTACTTGAAAAAAAAAACAAATAACCAAAAGACAAGCAATAAGCGATATTAGTGATATTGTGTTTTCTACTTCTTACAAATATATTCTAATGTTACATCTTTATTGGGTTAAAAATTACAATTTTAAAGAAAAAGGTCAATTGTAAAATTTAATTTACAAAAAGAGAAAAGAAAAAAAAAATTTGGCTGGAAGTTGTCAGTGTGACAAAATTCGTTTTTTTATTTCAATAATAAAGAAATAAACTTGCGTATAATTAGTTTTTTTTTCAAAGATTAAAACATAAAACGATGACATACCTTGATGAAAAATTTCAGGCTTTGCTAAAATTACACGCGACTGTGACTAAATTTTATTTTAATAGCAAGATTTTTTTAGCTTACAGACTCAGTAGATCGCTCGTGTAAGAGGGAATGTTTAATAAAAATCGAATGTTTTCTTTAGTAAATATCATTTTAGGTTTGACTAAAACGATATTGGTAAAAATAACCTCTAGGAACTTCTGAGTGAATTCGTTTATTATTTATTAAAAACTTATTTTACGATATTTAACGCTGACGGACATATTCTATCGCCAGTGTCGAAGTTTATTTAATCAGCAGCAGCGGCAATTAGTTGTAGATTGATCATGCAAAATTTGTAGCCATAAATTTTTAGTAAAACGGGAAAATCTCAGAATGATTTTCTCAGAATCCTGGATACAATATAAAAAGATAATATATTTAGCAGTTTATTACTATGAAATTAATATATCTAAATGTATGCTCCTCTCCTAAAAACATAGATTGCATATTTTAAGGCTAACACGCAGAAACACTATGTTTAGAATAAAAGGGTTGTCACACAGTTGTTTTTGAAAACTGAAAATGCTGATTTTGGTGTAAAGGCTTAGACTTATAGGAATATGTTAGAGGGTATGTGAGTTACATGAATTTCGTGTGTTTTTGTCCACTACATGCGTAATCAGTAGCTTTTAATTTGTATTTCTTTTTTCAGTTTAAACTTATCTAGGAAATATATTGTCATTGCATTATTGATCTTCAAACCAACAGGGAATCTATATTAGGAAAACATATGTTGGGTTTAAATGTACGAACGATTATTAAACAACAACATTTAAAAAAATGTTGACTCTATTCAAAGATACTATAAACACTATTACTTTGAGATAAAAGTATCGTTATTACGTAGCATACATCTTATTTATCGAATGCATGTCATGTTAATAGAAGGTTAACTACTAGTAAAATCATAAGTTATAACAGCTATGATAGATTTTTGTCACTTCATAGCATATGCAGGCACTGCTGTTTTGGGGGCGGTTTTGTGCTAAATATTGACTGTGCTATATTTTTGAGATATGACTATGAAGTTACATTTTCTTTTATAAGGTATTGTCTGTGCATAAAAATCTTAATTGAAAGTACATAGTAATTAAGTTCTCATCTACCAGGTTAAGAATGGCCGCGACAACAATGATGATGCGGAAAAATATTAAAAAAAAAGAAATTTTATTTTTTTTGTAAATATCATTTCTGATATTCAAATTCTTAAAAATCAGATGCAATCTTATTGAATGTATTTATTCGAGCGTTCATTAGTGTCGGGATTTTTTTTTTTTTTTTTTGGTTTTGATTTTGGTAAAGTCATGTTGTTTATTTCTTGGTAGATTTTTGGTAGAAATTCCTGTAATCCGATATTCATTAATATGATAAATGTACGTGAGCAGCCAATATTTGACCGAAAAAAAAATAGTGAATTATGAAAGGGAAGGATCCATATTTTACGTAGGGTAACCGAAATGAATAATGTAAAATGTACGGTAATAGAAAAGTAATTACAAACAGTGGGGTTGCGAAAAAGGTGACAGATATATAAAAATTTCCAAACGTGTTAAGGAAAGAAACGGGAGAAAATAATAATTGAGTACATAACGTGCCACTACCTGTAAATTGCACTTGTTTTCGAAAATTCATCGCCTTTACGGTAATTTATGATAATGAATAAAACCTATAATATTCGCAGAACCTAGATCAACTATTGGTTACATGTATAACTATATTGAATTTATGAATGACATCTGTGTAATTATTGCTATAATATTTTTATGAAGAGAATGTTTATCTGATTTTTGGATACGGAGACATGCATAAACTTTTTTTACTTTTAAAAAGGTTAATATTACATAAAAGATAAGGTTACATCCCATAACATAGAAAAAGTATGTATATATAGAGAACGTAGAGAAAACTTATTATGGCTATTAATTTGTATTTTAAGAAATGATAAACTATATGGATATGAAATACAACAGTAATATATATATATATATATATATATATATATATATATATATATATATATATATAATTCTATTGTCAAAGGGAAAATTATTAAGAAAGCAAAACTTATCCAGAAAATCTCAACAATATTAAGGGGGACAACAAATAATATTAAATGAAAGATGAGAACTAAACGTAATAAATAAATTTAGTTCATCAAAAGAACCATCAGGAAATGATCAGACGAAAAATAAGAAAAATACTTTATGGCAAAGCATTTTAAAGCAAAATGCTTCTCATCAGAAATGGAGAAATTGTAGAATTATACAAAATGCAAATATCGAAAGAAATAGTTTAATGATATTTATTTATCAAATAAGAATGCGGGAATAGGATAATATTTTTAATGAATTTTCATTCTAAATAAGACGCGGTGCCATTTTGATATAAGGGCTATCTGGGAAAGACTTACAGAGACACTATGTAGAGTGTAAAAACGAACATCCGTAATTTCCATTTCCGGCACAATAGAGCTTGTGAAAGAAATCTTTGGAAGTTGCACTGGTATGGAGGCAATACATGTAACCTACTTAAATTTTTGAGAATTGATTAATCATGAAATGCCATTATTTCTTGCGAAGAGGGGTTATACTGTCAAATAATTTGATTACATGATATTCTCTTTTATATTTTACTTTTAAAATTAATTTTACGATGAGCAAAAATCGTCAATATTTTGTTCCATTTTTTTTAATGTAGCCAGCGAAGATTTGTGTGCGAAAAGGGGAAGTAATTCAATTATTTTTTCCACAGCATGAAAACAGAAATCGACAAAAATAAAGGGAGCACTCTATGAAGAGGGTTAAAAGAAAGCTGCACTATCATTTAAAAAGGAAAGAATAAAAAAGGGAGAAAAATAGTCAGTCTCGAGACGGCAAAATAAGTGAAATAAATTCACGTTGCCCGGTTGTCTCGCTGATGTATATATATATATATATATATATATATATATATATATATATATATATATATATATATATATATATATATATATATATATATATGTATATATATAATGAAATGGTACAATATAATACAAATACCAGTATTAATATAGATAATTTAATCCCAACCGATTTAAAAATGTTCCATACGCAATAGAGATGAAATATTATTATAAGTGAAAGAAAATTTAAACTGCAAATTGAACTTTAATTTAAATTAATTTATTGTTCGACTTCATACTCCAAAAACAATTGTAAAAGTTCTTATTTTGAGGAGTTACAATACTGCTATTCTTGCTATTCTTTTTATCAGAGAACAGAAATAATTCAGCAAATTATATTTGTAGTAAGGATAGAATTTGCTAGTTATGGTATTACGTGAAACAGCAATTTATTGTAGTCATACATTGCGAGGAAAACCAAGGCAATAATGTTTGATATGTAAAAAAAAATATTTATAAAAAACTGCGTATAATATTTCAGCTGGTAAGAAATTTATCTTAAGGTAATACGAAAAGCGAAAATATTTCTTTAGAGAGAATGGAGTCCAAAATTAAGTCCAATGTGATGATGCATATAGCTCGGTTGGAAAGTTTTCAAAGTAGCTGAAATGATAAATTTATTTTTTGTTTTGATTCTTTTTGGACAGTACAGTGGCCCCCAAAAGTTGATCTCCAAACAAATTGAATCAGAAAACAAAAAGAAGAGAAAAACAGCATGTCTTCTTTCATTGTCGGCTGATTAGAAAAAGTGATTTCACACTAAATTTTAAAGATTTAGGATCAAGCTAAAAAACACATCCCGTGAAAGTTTGTATTATTCTGACCGGATATAGTCTAGAAAGACGGAAACAATTCTTTCTGTAAAGTGTTAAATTCGATATAACTAATAAAGAGTAGGGGGGTAAGGATAATAAAGTTATATGCATGGAAAAATCTTAGCGTATTAGTAATTATAAGGCTGTCGAAAAGTCAGGATGCTGATGATGATAATCATTACAAAATAATAATAAAATAATAATAATAGTAATAATAACAATATTAAATGCAATGTAATGAAAATAATAGTATAGTTAATGGCCATGTGTAATGATAATAATATTAATAATGATAATAGTAATAATAATAATAATAATAGTATATCACTAATAATCAGAAATATCTAAGTAATGACAGTAATAAATTTAGTAATAATAATAATTATTATTAAAAATGGTAATAAAACGACGATAATAATAATAGATATAACAATATTACTAGTAAAAAAATAGTTATAGAAATAAACATAATAGCAGCAATAGTTATAGTAATACGAATGATGATGTCACTACCATAATGAAAAACATCGGCAAAGATAAATATATACATTCATTTACAATTATACACACATATACACACAAATGTATATTTACATACATATACAAATGAATACACCCATAGACACACACACCTACACACACACACATATATATATATATATATATATATATATATGTATTTATACGTTTTGTACATATATATATATATGTTCAAAACGTATAAATACATACATACATAGACATATACAAAACACATACACACCCATATATATATATATATATATATATATATATATGTATATATAAACATAGACACACATAAGCACAAATATATACATATGTATAAATTATAATATTTGATACTCTCGCTTCCACCATTGATTGCATATATATATATATATATATATATATATATATATATATATATATATATATATATATATAGATATATATATATATATATATATATATATATATATATGCTGAGGGCATAGGGATACATGGAAGGGGCATATGTGGGGGTAGGAGGAGGGGGTTACTTTAAAATTCGAGTCTTAATTAATTTTAAAGTAAACCTCCTCCTACCCCCACATATCCACCTCCATGTATCCCTATGCCCTCAGCCACACTAGAAATGATATTTCCAAACCCTACCCCACAACCACCTAAGGTCCTTAAACTCCAATACTAAAACATTACCGACATACCAAGCACCCCCTCCTACCTTTCCCCCTTGTCCCTTCCTCTTTTTCCGCTCTTTTCGCCCCCTCCCGTTACATCATTCACGCTTTCATCCAATCATAACGAACATTTCTATAAAAGTCTGAGGATGCTACATACGGCAAAAAAAACGGCCGGGTAGCTGAAGCAATAATGTAACTTAACAGTAAGACACGGTAATAAAAAATAAAACGGATATATATATATATATGTATATATATATATATATATATATATATATATATATACCTACGCACGTACACAAAAACAGCCCCCCACACACACATATATATTTTTTTCAACCAACCAGTAAACAATTAAACGAAAGTGGTGCGCATTTCATTTCATTTACAACTCTACAATGAGTTATTCCAACGATTATATTTATTCCAACAAAAACATATCCTATCGTTTAAAAACAAAGGGTTTTAATTTATTTTTGGAAGAAGAGGCGCTATAATACTTTGGATGCCAGATTCGAACAAATACCAAAAAGATCGTTTTTACATTACACGCGCTTGCACAGTATTCTGAAATAAAGACGAAACGCTGATGAATATATAAATGATATAAGTTTGCATATTTTTTTATGTTTTGATATATATATATATATATATATATATATATATATATATATATATATCCACACCAACACACACATATATATGTATGTTTATATATGCATATATATATATATAAATATATATATATATATATATATATATATATACATGTTCATTCAGAGATATTCATATATACACCAATCCATATACATATTCACACATGCATACGTCGACAGGCACACATAAATATATATTGATAAGGAAATAAATAGGGGAAGAAAGAGCGGAAGGGTTATGCAGATATATGGGTACGAAAAGAGTGAAAGTTACTTACATGACTTATTGTTACGGGTATGACAAAAGAATATTCTTTTTATTATTTTGACTCTCGAGTATAAATCGGTTTATATTTTATATGTTTTTAGGTAGAACGATGTGGTTCTCGATTGGTTAACTGTGTGGGATATATACTCGAGGTTCCAAACAGTGAAGTGCGTGGATGCGATTCATTGTTGTCAATATTAGTAGATATTTTCCATGTATTGCGTATATTGCGTTTAGATTGGGTCCTGTTACAATTGCTTGAATATCCTCTTGATATGGCTGTGAAGATTTAAATTATTATTGTTAACATCAAATACCATAGTTATTTCATTTATTTATTGCGAACTATTATTTGCATCTTTTAGTTGTTGTTTTACGACGTTTCGGCCAACTATTCCTCAAGCCTCCGTCTGGAGACTTCCGTGACGGGATAATCCGAATCGCCTAACTGCATGCTCAACAACTACTGCATTTCATAGTTGCTGCTGTCTCACCGCATTCTGACCAACTAAGCGACTGACCGGTTTGGATAGGATTGAAACCCCTATCTTCAGACAACGCTTCCTTGGAATCGTAGAGATTCAACGTCTCTTTCCAATGCACCAGGAAGGGACCAGTGGCGCTTTGGATAGAGATTTATTTGAGGATTACGGATAGAAAATAATAGAGGATAATAGTCCGCAATAAATAAACAAAATAAATGACACTCATCCCAATAAAAATTTCAATTAATTAAATAATACATACCATTCGGTACAGACCCGAATATGGGAGATCAGATAATAAATAAACGTGTATTAAAAAAGAAGAAAAAATAGCCCATCGGGCCCTACAGCAGTGGGTAAATACCTTGCAACGCTACGGTTTCAGGGGAGAATTATCTGAAGATAGTAGCTTCATTTTTTTAAAGCCGGTCAGAGTATAAGTTGGTCAACACGTGGTTAGACTATAACAGCTATGGAAGGCAGTAATTGCTGAGGATGTAGTTAGGAGATTTGGAATTCCCATCCCGTTGCTGTAACCGCCTAGGAAGGTCAGAGGAATAGTTGGCCGAAACCTCGTGAAACAACAATTAAATATAGGGATAATGGTTCGCGATAAATTAATAAAAAATTGATATTCATCTAAACAAACATTCCAATGTATTAAATAATAAATACCATAGGTAATTATTCGAATGTTTGGTTTCTTTTGCTTTTTTGTATCTCAATTAATTATTTTCTGCTCATGGTCGATGCTTTTGATGGCTTCTTTTATTTTTTAGTGTGTAATGTATGTTATATATTAAACACCGTTACTGTGCGTTATACTCAGATATGTAAGAACAGGTTCTTTTAATGCGAAAAATTATTTTTGGTCATAATGAGGTAGCAGCTCTATAAATTCAGGTATCTGTGTCGTCAAGTGTGTTCGGGTTAAAATGGTGTGATGCTATTGTTGTTGTTGATGTGGCGAACACACTTACAAAGGGGTTTTGTGTGGTGCAGTGTTAAATAGTTAATCTTATGCTGTTGTGAAAGTCGTTAATGTGGTGATAGAAGTCAATTAGTGTCTTTTCGCCGTGTGGCCAAATAACAAAAATGTCATTTAAGAATATGTATTAATGTGATCGTTTGAGGTGGTATGTGTGGATGTATTTTTGTTCGAATACTGCGTGAAGATGTTCTTATAGCTGATACCATTGAGATCTTATGAATGCGCATTTTCTTGATACACACACTTGATGTATATATATATGTATATGTATATATGTGTATATATATATATATATATATTAAAAAAGAGTGTAGACATCAACAATTGTGTGTTTTTCAGCCTTTTATCATATTTTAAAATATTTTTATAACGCGTTTCAAGCTTTGTATCGCTCTCTTCAAATATTTTCGTAAAAAGCTTTTTTTAATGATAGTTTGAAATGTTATGTTTACATCTGCTGATACTAAACGTGTTTTTGAGAGTGATGCGGCCTAAGACATTCTGTCCCCCACCAAAAAAAAATTACGAAAATATCTGAAGAGAGCGAAACAAAGCTTGAAACGCGTTATATATATATATATATATATATATATATATATATATATATATATATATATATACATAACTGTGCATTTGTAAACTTTATATAAATATGAATCGGAGGAATATGAATGCAGATTATATACACACACATGCACACACATACACACACACACACACACACACATATATATATATATATATATATATATATATATATATATATATATATATATATATATATATATATGACTCCGGGTAGATTACGTGTTGCAAAATTTATCAAGACTGGCATGCTAAAATAACTTTAAGATATCGGGCACGAAAATGTCCTCGCTAATCTCGTTTATATACTTATGTTTATTTCCTATCAACAATTCTTACGTGTTTACCTAGTAACACCATCTGCTTGCAAGGATACTATATATATATATATATATATATATATATATATATATATATATATATATATATATATATATATATATATATATATGCATCAATATGCAGGGACGTATATCTATTAGATTAAACTGTATACGTATAATATCACTCTCTTCTTTCACGAATATGAAACCTTGCACAATCCTACATATTTTCAAACATTGCTTGATATATCATCATAATATTTTTTTCTTTATTTAATCATCCCATGATTGTAGATACTTCATAATCTTATACGTTTGTACATCGTTTACATTTCGACATTGTTTATCATTTTTACAGCGTATTTTGAATAGAAAACAGCACTTTACCTGTTTCTAATATATAGATGTTTTTAGACTTTTTATATTAAGTATACATTTTGTTTGTATTAAAATATTTTTGGTCGTCAATTGGTTAAGTATTCACCGAAGCCGGTCGTTCAGAATGCACTTCTCTAGCTATTTAATATTTTAATATACTTTTTGCCATGGTTTATTATATATGCATATTGTCAGCGAGTAAACCACCACACAGCTGATCTTTGAAATAACATATTTTTTATTCTACACTGAGAACAGTTGTAGACTTCAAGTTAAAACGAGTGTTTTGATACTACTGAACGAACATGGCGCTGGTGAAAATGTTAACGCGATAAAACGTGTCAGCTTGATATCACCATGGCTGACTGTTCCGCTTTCTGTTTTTGACGATTGTATTTTCTCTTTGAATGCTTAATATTATTATTTTCTTAAAACTTTTTCCGATATTTTCTCATATATTTCCGTGTCAAATCATTCGATTTAATAGAAAACAGTGGAAAGTCTTGCATTCCTCACACGGAATCAACCTGCGTGTGGGTTACCCGTTGGAAGCCAAACTTCTCGAGGTCACTTGCCAGACCTCTACTATGGTCTTACTTTTATAACGTTTTAATCGCGTGCAAGCGACTCTATAAGTCACTCCGTCGGTCCGGTGGTCCGTGTGTCGGTCGGTCGGTCGGTCGGTCGGTCGGTCTGTCGGTCTGTCCGTAACACTTTTGTGCTTGGCCTTTTTGGTTAAGATCAAAGGTCTGTTGTTAATAGATGTTGTTAATAGATGCTGTTCTTAGCTTTTTAAGCTTTTCTTGGCCTTTTGGCCAAAATCTATGTGTAGTATCTGTTCCGGCAGATACTGCGAGCAAAGACACCATGTGGGGCAACCCCACAGATAAGACCTTGGTCAATGTAGGGGCAACCCTTCGTATCAATTGTAACTATCCAGCTCCCCTACTCCCCGGGGAGTTGGTCCCCATTTCCCCTCCACTCCTCACATTAAAAATCGGACTTGTGCCTAATTTACTCGGTGGGGGAGCAAATAATTACCACCATACGTGGGGGCAGCCCCACGTATATGACCGTGGTCAATATAGGTGCAACCATTCATAAAAATTGTCACTATCCAGCTACCCTACTCCCCGGCGAGTTGGTCCCCATTTACCCTTCACTCCTCACATCAAAAAATGTGTCTTGTTCCTAATTTGTTCGGTGGGCGAGCAAATAAATACCAACCCTTCATACCAATTGTCACAATTCAGCTCCCCTACTCCCCGGGGAGTTGGTCCCCATTTCCTCTTGACTCATCACATTAAAAATCGACCTTGTGCCTAATTTGCTCAGTGGGGAGCAAATAAATACCATCCCTTCATACGAATTGTCACTATCTAGCTCCCCTACTCCCCGGCGAGTTGGTCCCCATTTACCCTTCACTCCTCACATTAAAAGTCGGCCTTGACCATAATTTGGTCGGTGGGGGGAGCAAATAAATACCAGCCCTTCATACCAATTGTCACTATCCAGCTCCCCTACCCCTCGGGGAGTTGGTCCCCATTTCCTCTTCTCTCCTTATATTAAAAATCGGCCTTGTGCCTAATTTGCTCGGTGGGGGAGCAAATAAATACCCTTTTTCTTGGCCTTTTGGCCGAGATCAAAGTGTAGTATCTGTTCTTACTACATGCTGTACTTTTGTTTGTAACTTTTCCTTGGCCACATAGCTAATATAATGTTTCAAATTCCCTATATCAAATAATTTTTATGATATAAAGTGGGGGATCACTGTTCTGTATTACTTTAATGTTAAATGATCATGCACTTTACAACCACTCAGTCTCAAAGCCATTCAAGTAATTCTCCAGATCATTGAAGTTGTTTTTGAAAGATTCCAGTTATTTTTTTAAGCATTCAAGTCATTATAAAGGTAATTCAATTCATCCTTAATTCATTAATGTCATTCTACGTCATTTACTTTTTATTTATTTAAGTCATTTCAGCCCATTTTTGGTCATTTTGTTTATCTTTAAGAATTTCATGTCAATCCTACATTCACCCATTTATTCATTACACGAGAGCACGCGACTAATGGCTATCGGCCGTGTTTTATATAATTTCATCAACATATAAGCGAGATGTTTCAGTGTATGAAAATGCACACTTTCCAAGTAATCAAAATCAACTTTCACTGAAAAGTTTTGCGATAATTTATTATTGAATATTATTTATTTAAAGGGCGCAATTATTAAGTCGTAATTTATATGTCTTCTGGCTGTCTAAACATCTATTTATCTATGATCATTTGATTTCTGTCATCAACGGATGAAATCTAAGGATAACTAATTCGTGCGGATATCAACAAATACTATCCGCCCTTCTATAATCTTCGAATACGTATTGTTTTTGTGTTTTTTTTCTTATGTTAGTAATTCGATCATTATAAGTTTTCATTTGATCAACCAAAATTATACACAAGAAAGTTGGGATTATATTTAATATATAAATGTCAGTAATTCGCCAAATTATAGAAACCGTGTTTTCACCGACGTTGGTTTGTTTTTTGGGTATAACTTCTTCGTCGTTTGGGTCGGCAAAGTTATCTTGATGACAAGTATATTTGAAAAGTGGCCGTCAAAAAAGTAGACATTAACACGGCATTTGTCTTTCTCTTTAACGTCTACGAATTGACAACTCTACACTTCTTACAAAACAAAGTGTGTGTGTGTATATATATATATATATATATATATATACATAAACGTCTGTCTGTATATATCTATGTGTGTCTGTCTGTATATATATATATATATGTGTGTATGTCTGTATATATATGTATGTCTGTATAGATGTATGTATGTCTGCCTCCATATATATATGTATGTCTGTATGTGTATATATATATATATATATATATATATTTGTGTATATATACATATCTACGTCTGTTTATATATATATATGTATGTATATATATATATATATATATATATATGTGTGTGTATTTGTCTGTATATATACATATATACATATATGCGTTTGTCTGCATATATATGTCTGTATGTATGTATATATACACATCTGCCTGTATATATATATATGTATACCTGTATATATATGTATATATATGTATATATACATATATGTCTGCCTATACATATCTATGTATATATATATATATATGAATTTATATATATATATATATATATATATAAAGAAATGTATGTATATATATATATATATATATATATGTGTGTGTGTTATATATATAAATTTATATATGCATGTTTCATTGAACATCGGCTTGACTGGAACAAGTATATTTTGCCGGCTTACATGGCACATTTTGTCCCCTTAATAGCACCATCTATGAACACCTGTAGCATATGCAACCCCCAAAACGAATTTAGAGACACCTTGATAAAAAATAACGGCTATTTAAGCCTTCTCACATTATAACATATATCGCCAATTTATGGAAGCCTTATTAAGTAACATTAATACGACAATACATCAGGCCTTGTATAAGGGGGCGGACACGCGTACGTGCTTTTAACGACTGAAAACGTATTAAATAAATTCCCTAAAAGCAATATTTTAGTTCATCACTCGCCGGAAGACCACTTATGGAAGTCAAAAATGGTCGTTAATATGGCAATTTTTATTTTGCACTGCATAAAATTCTCAAAAGATTATTAGTGATTAGTGGCACCCTATGCAGCACGCCTGGTTTGAAATTTTAACTGATGTGAGCGATTGGATGTAAAATAAAATAACGTTAACCCGATATTTATGTTTTTGTTTTGAACTCTACGACTTTTTTTGTTTAGCTTGTTGTATATGCCTGTTTGATTTGGTAAATACTATTGTATTATGCATTCTTTTAAACAGACATTATTTTTTCAGGTATTTCGTCTTTTCAACATAAGTTGAGGTTTAAAAACCTTTTGTAGGATTCCAGCGGTAGTTCTGCGTCCTCGTTGTAACGTAAGTGGACATTGGCATGGGAAGTTAAGCGCCAGTGTGTATTAGAACGTTTAGTCGGGAGTAGTGGGCACAGAAGCAAGTAGCTGGTCGTCAGTGGGCAGTGGAGAAGATATCTGGATGTCATCTGACACTGGAAATTGGTAGTTGGGTGTTACTGTATACGGGAACAGTTATCTAGATATCGAATGTAAGCGGAACTGGTAGCCGATCGTTATATATCGCAGGAGGTCGTGGCTGAGGATGATGACTGAAATTTGCATGAGTCGCTAGATGCAAAGGGAGTGTGCTAACGGCTATTGGATTCTCTGTGAGCTGTATAAGTGAGCTAAATCTGTGCTGGAATCGCTGGAAATGAGTCGGCATTGAAAGATAGTAAGCGGTAGTTAAAGTAAGTTCAAGAACTGCAGTGGGAGATAGCGAGAGTTAAAGCTGATGAATAAAACAATTATTGCTATTATAAGCACCTGTGGACATGACGTGTGTTGAGGAGTGTGAGGCTTCTGCCGACTGCATGTTGGTTCACAGGGACAAATGAGGGTGATATGATACCACAACACTTCCCCTACTAAATTGCATGATCCTAACGCAGTGTGCAAATATAGTAAGCTATATATAGAGTAGAATGATAAAATTGAGGCCTTAAAGAACACAAAATTATATCTAATACTTTTAAACTTTTATTGAAAACAATCAATTAAGGTAACTTAATTATGTAGTAGAGCTGATATATATTTTACGTAACAGCCTTGATATGCGTCCGAAACTAGGAGCATATATTTTCCAAAAGCGCTGGCAAATATTACCAAATACTCGACAAATGGTGACAATCAGGCTTTTTTTGGTGTTGTGAGAGGTCATGTTGGTGATGTTATCTATATATGACCAACCGAACTAAACCAGCGGGTACAGATGGAGGTAGTAGGGGGACAGCGAAAGAATGGAACAAAGTCTTACACTCCTTCTGAAGCCAATCCTTGGTCTCTTTGGACTTGTACGCCGGCGCTGTCCTGTTGCAACATCCAAAGTCTGCTAGCGGGCCATTAGATTGACCCTTCAGCACACCCAGGTACACTTTTGTGTTTCCCGGGTGTTTGGTTTTGGTGTGGTGGTAGTAGGAAGCCAGGCTTGAACCCGTACCCCGAAGGATGAAAAGAACGCGGGGAAACCTGACGTCTTTGCTATTACGACCATCACCAAACCGGAAGTGACGTAGGCTTTAATTAAGGCTAGACAACCGAAAAGAGGGGATTACTTTTAAAAATATCGGTGATAAAAGCGACCCCCCTGTAGAAAA
Organism: Euprymna scolopes; assembly: GCF_053919585.1. Classification (NCBI taxonomy): domain Eukaryota; kingdom Metazoa; phylum Mollusca; class Cephalopoda; order Sepiida; family Sepiolidae; genus Euprymna; species Euprymna scolopes. The sequence goes on along the minus strand of NC_136492.1, from coordinate 82,862,798 downwards.
GTGCCCAGTTGAAGGTGAAGATATTAATGTTTTTAGCCAATGTTTCGATATTTGTCATCTGAAATGTCGAACTTCAAAACGATACTGATATTGTAAAAATCCGTCGCCTCTGTCGAAAGTATTAGGCAGACATGCAAACATACATACATACATAATACATACATTCATATATTGATAACTAAAATTTTTTAATCCAAACCGATTAAAAAGGTTGCCCTACCTCTGAATTCCCTTTATGTCAAATTGCAAATGTTTAGACCAGAAATGGCCTGAGTAATTTGGTAGAGACTGCAGAGGTCACATTTTTTTTTAATTTTGACCCCTATTATGCCTTCTTTACATGTATTGTCTTGAGCTCAAATCAAGTTATTATGTTAGATCAATGTCCAAGGAACATATATCTAAAATTTCAAGTGTTTAGACCCAAAATTGTCGAAGGAGATTTGTAGAGTTCTCAAAGGTCAAATCGTTGAACTTTGAGGCCTTAACAGCAAAATTTCTGCCTTAAAACCGACCAGAAAGATTTTCCCAAATCTCAGTACCCAGTATACAAAATTATGAGTATGTAGACTGTAAGTTGACAGAGGTAGTTCGTAGGGAAATGTACATAGACATGCAGACACGCAGAGAGACACACAGGCATGTTCACTTTTATAGATCTACTAGCATTTCAGACCGGCGTTGCCCGGATTTTTGGAGGTATATGTTGAACAAAAAAAAAAGCGGCCAATTTTGAATGAATTATAGAATAACTGATATGCTATATATTAAAAATATAATGAACTCCCTAATAAAATTTCTGAAACTCTGCATTTTGTGTTGTTTTATATCTGTAAAGTGTATACCACGTTTCTTTTATCCATGAACAGTTGTAATATGTGTTTCGAAAAAAGTATTGACATAAAAACTGCACATATTGTTTACTATTAATGATTGTTCTACCTTTCTGCAAAAACAGTAAACAATGGCAAAGTAGACAATGTTCTCTCCATCATGTTAAATTCTCTGTATATGAACTTGTTATAGCAAAATAATGGCCTCATTTCACAGCATACACCTTCAGCAAGTGTGTGCCTATATCTTCCATCAAGTTTATAGACTGATTGGCAGGTTCAGATGTTAATTTTATGGCTCTATCCACACTTAGTGAGTCTGCAGCAATATCCGGCACCTCATTATCTCTGCCATTCGTCAATAAATCCTTAAGTTAATTATCAGATAATCCTTCAGTAAATGCTGTCAAATGTATGAAATATGAAGCTTCACAATTTATTCTCTAACATTTTTAAAGAGCCTTTTCACTGGTTCCCCACTTTTGAAAAAAAAAAGGAAATCAATTTAATTAATTTACTTGAACACATGAACAGTTCGTGCAATTCCTCTAACGGATTTAAATAACGTCTAAAAAGAAGGCCATATTGGCGTGATGAAAAAACAATGGTATGCATTTTCCTATTTAGTTTATTCTATAAAAAAATGCTTGCATCTAAATGTTATTAAACATAACCCTTGATTAGTTCAATTGAATAACAATAAACATTTATCAAGCTGTAAATATTCTTATAATCTTGCTCTAGCTCAAACTTTTTATCAGTTTCTAATTTTAGTTATGGGATGTTTAAGCAATGGGGGATGAATCATCTTGTCGTTCTCCTGAAGCAATTAACTTGTTTTAGATTTTGTCACGGCGACATTATCGATAGGTCCATTCCAACATTGCCTCTTGGTCCTACTTTATTTCTCTGGTCAATCAAATACTGTTGCCTTTCCATAGGAACCTGAAGGATACAATTTTACAAATGTAAAATCTCATCTTACTTCACATAAAAATAAAAATTGCAAGAGTTTCTTTACGCATTGGTTTACATAAAATAAAAATATAGAAATCCGTTAAATGTAAGATGAGTATGTTATCGACATTTAAAAAAATAAAAGCAAGAGAAAGTAAAAAATATAAAAATAAACTTCCGTTGAAAAGGACATGTACAGACTATATTGTTCGTTTGCCAATTTTCTTTTCTGCATTTAACATTTTTATCGCTACAATTTGCGATCGGCAATTCATACAAACAAGCTGAAATGTCAAGCAAGCTATTTGAATTGATTATGTTTGACAAGAGTAGATAATGATGTTTTATTTATTTGCTTAACTTTTTAGAAAAATGTTTCCTGCAATTTATGCACAATCCACAATTCAGTTAATAGGTGCAAACCCGGATTAACTGCCTTCCAACTTATAATAATATCATTTGCCATTAATTTCGAAAGAGCAAACGCATTTAGAGTTGTGTGAGAATTCTCCACATAAAAGCTCTATTTGATAACTTGTCGAAAAGTACGCTACTCTGTTGTATTTTATGGAGAAGTTGAACCCACAAATTGTGTTTCATCATTACTTCATGTAGAAATAGTTTGTCGCAAACCTATTTTTAGAAAAAAACATATCAGCATAAAACATATATTTAATAATATTTTAAGGAACTAAATGAAGGAAGTTACAAATTAAAAATGAAATTTGTAAAAATGTACAAATAGGACAAAAGTGCTTATACACTTATTGAATTTGTGCGAAAATAGTGTGATGATTTAAAACCCTATTTTTAACATAAAGAGGAGAGGGCGTTTCACAATTATTCTGTACTTTCGCCTAACAATTAACTTAAGAAAGATATAATAAAACTTAAATTGCACTTGAAAATACTAGTAAAATTATGGTGGTACAGTAAATGCAGTAACGTCAAGAAATACTGTACTTATCCACTTATGCTACCGTGATATTTTAATAGTATTTTTAAGTTTTCCCCATATCATTTTTTAATTAAATTGTTAGGTGAAAATATAGGATAATTGCATTCACTCTCTCCTCTCTATATTAGAATATGTTGTGTTTAAGATAATAATGTTATTATTTAAGCAAGATATCATAAGTGCATAGGTACTGAAAAATATTGGTTTTACTAACCTAACAGGATAAAAATATAAGTCAAATATTTCTCAGAAAAATAGTTTGCGAGGAAAAACAGTGGCTTTTAAAAATAAAGAATGATTGATATAATCTGGAATTTTTCTAATATATATGAATTTTTAAATTATAAATAGTCATTATTAAAAGCAAAATGAGCTAAGTGAAGTAACTTTTATTCCTTTGATGAGATATTAATTACACGTTTTCTTTTCAACGTGTACCAACTGTTACGTTTTCTCATTCTTTCGTGAGCTTAAATCATATATATGGTCCAAGTTAAAAAGATCCCTCAAGAAATAGCTTGCTTATTAAATTCCATTTTGCTTAGGAATTTTGAAAATCACAATTGTAGATATTGATTATACAAACTGAAGATAACAAAAAACGTATTTTAGTAAAGGTGTCATTTCCATGAAGTGAAAATGAAAACAGAATAAATAGTTTAATTAATAAGCATTTCCATGGAAAGTGCTCGACTGAGCTTCAGTCTATGGTCCCCCCCTCGCCTAACTTTCACAAGAAACACCCGTCTAGCTGAAAACACTATCAATAATTCCCCCCACTCTTTATCTGTGCCTAAACCTAACCGTAGATTGCATGAACAAAGCTTCTTTCTTAGAACTGCACGCCTGTGGAATTGTCTTCCGTTTTCTTGCTTTCCGGCTGACTACAATATGGTTGTGTTCAAGTCAAACGTAAATAAGTTCTTGATGAGCCGTTCCATATAAGTTATCAAATTTACCGAATTTTCATTACTAATGATTACTATATTTTCCAATTTCTACTGTACACTCTTTAACCCTTATCCTTGAGTGGCCTCTTGGCCTTGATAATGTGGTGATGCCTATGTAAAAAAAGCAACACTCTCTCCTAAATTCATTATTCCTATATTTTTCTTAATTTTAATTTGCTAGGAACTAACCTGCAAAAGACTTAATTATTTTTATTTGTAGTAATCTCTGGTTGAAAACCGTTTAAAGAATGTAAACAAAACAAGTTAATAACATAAAAATACCGGGTAAAAAGAAGCCCTGATGTAGTAGTTTTCCAATTTCTATTAAATGAAATATTTTGCTGTGTTTCCTTTTACCGATGCTAATTTAGTTGTCTGAAAACCATATAGATATAACAAACAAACGTAAAACTTATTCATATTTTTCTACATATATTTTCTTTAGAAAAGCTGTGGTAATATGACAGGAGCTATTTTTTAATAAACACCAGTGTAACCTCAGCATATTGAATGTTTCAATGTCTGAATTCATTTGTCCAAAAAACGATAGCGTGTTGGAAAAAATACTTGGGCTTATTATTATTTATGTTAGTTAACTTTTTTCTGCCTATACATAGTCATAATTCCCAAATCGACCTACTCTAATATATATATATATATATATATTATATATATATATATATATATATATACCTTTTTATGGGTATATATATATATATATATATATATATATATATATATATATACATACATTTTTATGGGTATATAATTTTATAGCACTTTTGAAGAACACCGAACGTAGTGGCATAATTAATTGCTGAGGGTTTAGTTTTTTTTCTATAGTTTAAACATAAACTATTAAAAAGAAACATTCGAAAATACTAATCTAAATTTTATTTCTCCTAAGCATAAATTACATAAAAGAGAGAAATAAGCGGTGGGGCAGAAAAATCCCTATCGAAAAGTCTTTCAGCTAAACTTTTTCAAGATTAACATTGGCAACGAGGGAGAAAACATCGTTTAAAAACATGGTCAAAAGACCAGAAACTAATAGCGAGGGTAAAACAGAAAAATAACTTGTATGGGGAATAGGAGAAAAGAAAGAAACAATCTCAGCAAATAATCATGAGTTCTAAATTATTATTATTAAATCAGATTATTATACATAAAACATATATTATGAAATAATTATTAAACAAAATGTTATAATTATTCTTTTCTGTGTTTTTAAATAATTTGGATCTAACTAAACTTACTTTTTCAAAACTAGATCCAAGAGACTAAGCGGTATTTAAAACTAGGGGAGTTAGATCCTAGCAAAAACTTTTCGAATAATACTAATTTTCCGTTGTTCAAGTGCCCTTGTTTATTCACTTTGCCATTTTTACCGTTGCCATTCTTACCGGTGTCATTTTACTGAGCTCTATTACCAGCAGAGTGTTGTGTGTAAGGCTTAGAATGTTTTAACTAAAATATGATAAGTTTAAGTGAATTTGTGGTGTCATCAAATATTACACAGAAATGAACAGGGCAAAGAAAATAATGTTAGAGTTCAAGGAATGGCTTAACAGTACAATCACTGAATGAACAGAGACGACATTTGCTACAACTCGGGTAATTGATATTTAAAGATTAGATCCTCAACACCTGTATTTCTCCGTCAGGTTTCACGTCCTGTTATACAACACTTCTAGGGTTTGACTTTAATGCCTGCGGAATATCACGGATATCCGAATTAACTCATCGTCCGTTGAACCCGAGCACGGTAATAGACTAAAAGAAAGAGGGAAATTTAATTACATTCTGCATAGGAAATATCGGTTTCCTTTGTAAATCAATGACGTTAGGTAGGAATCCACTTGTCAGTAAATAAGAAGCCCGACTTCTCTTCTCATTTTTTTATGTTTTACTTAAGTAAGTGAGGATATTTTCTTTAGCGAAAGCTGGATTGTGTATATTAAGTTGTGAATTAATAAAAACTAATTTAAATAATTTTATAGATTAAAAACAATAAACGCAACCTTCAGATAAGTAATCACTATAAAATAATAATAATAATAATAATAATAATGATAATAATAATAATAATAATAATAATGATAAAAATAATAAAAAGTTCACTTCTTGCCTACTAAATTAATAATAATAATAATAATAATTTTGAGCTTGCCTACTTAATTAATTAATAATAATAATAATAATAATAATAATAATAATAATAATAATAATTTCGCATCTTGCCTACTAAATCTCCTATGCACATCTTTTTCTCTCAATACAATAACAAGCTCGAACAGGATGTTTAAGATAAAACCTTATTCATCGTCACTTAAGACAGAAAAATATATTATTCACTGAAACAATCCGCTGTTCATGATTTCATTTTGCACAAAGCTAAAGATAGCAGTTTTTTTCTATATAATTTATCTTTTAACACCTGGGGTAATTTTATATTGTTTCAGAGTACTACTGGATTTTATAGCAAGCATATCATTGCACTATCATATGAATATCGCGTAAGGTTATAACAGACTTTAATGCAAAGGATTACATAGATATCACTTCATTATAATATCGACTACTATTACAATTATTGTCATCAGTACATTTCCGTTTAATATATATTTAATATATTTTAAATAAAACATGGTTTTATGTATATACAATACATATAAAGGGAGGTTTATTGCTTACCGTCTTAGAATACGACAGTTCAAATGTGAATGCGCCTTATAAACTGAAAGAAAGTGCTTAAGTTATACTCATACAACTAAATATCACTTTGCACACACTCTAATAACTGAAATTAAATTCTTACCGAATCTTCATGCAGAATGCAAATATGTATACATCTTAGGAAGAAATAGTGAATTGCTTACCGTAATCGCAGACAACACTTCCAATATGTTCACACTTCTGGGCTAAAAAAAACTGGTTGCTCTCTTTGCAAATAAACAGTGGCAATATGTTCAAACCCGACAGTTTGTCAGCTACCGAAATTTTATACAATAAATTAGTATGATTTTACTCTATTTGCGGATAAAATATGAATATTCTTATTACCTATTATGCCCCAAAAGTTTATTTGCTGTCTTTTACTTTATTATTTTGTCACTAAAACCGTCTGTTAGAAATCAGCGTGCAAAATGCACGCCTTGCACCTTAACTTTATTAAAGTAAAATATGAAATTAAATAAAATAGTTAGATGCAAAGACAATTACAAACGCCATAATATTGTGTAGGTATCTGTATATAGAAGCAGCATGCCCTCGGGATTTGCTATCACTATTGTTTCATTTAAAGACAACGTATAAAAAGAAGTTAGTTTATAATTTAAGAAAAAAGTCATTAGTTATCAACGCCAAATATCTCTCGAGGATGAGAGTAAACGAGGGTAATAGATTGTCGGTTTTAACAGATTGTATTGTGAGAGAATATTCAATTAATTGCGCAATCAATCGACTGATTATCGTGTTTTTCTATCAATTATTTTGAAATATATTTTCTATCAACCATTTCTGCTAATTAGTATTTATTTATTAAAAGAAGGTTGCTCGACTTTTGCTACATAGGAGTTACCATAGACCAAGGCACATAGGTCATTCGAGGATAAGGGTTAAAGTGTGTACGGTAGCCAATGGGACAATATCATAGTAATCGTTAACAGTGTAAATTTGGTAAATTGGATTACTTAAGGAGAACAGCTCATCAAGAACTTGTTTACTTAAGAATTGAAGACGACCATATTTTAGTCAGCTTGAATGCAGGCAAACGGAAGAGATTTCCACGGACAGGCAGTTCTAAGAAGGTAGCTTTGTTCATGAAATCTACGTTTAGGTTTAGGTACAGGTAAAGAGTAGCGGAAATTATCGATAACGTTTTCATCTAGACAAGTGTTTCTTGTGTAAGTTTGCAGAGAGAGAACTATAGATTAGAGCTACGACGAGCAATTGTCATGAAAATGAACAGAAAGCAGAGACAGGCTCGCCATATCTCTTCTGTGAGAAAGAGGTTGCAGGGGAGAGAAAAAGAGCAACCCCTACGAGGCTACGAAATCTATTTTGAACTCTGTCAAGGCATGCAAATGTCTTCATAGCAGCTCCTGCTAAGATGTAGCAACACTACTCCATCCTTGGACGTGCCTGGCTCTTATATAAGTTCTGAATTGTACCAGCAGTGAGATATCTACTACATCGATATAAATATCCCACCATTTAGCCTCACTGGCTCCTTTCACATTGAAAATATTATTTGTATGTATTAGACGTTTGACAATACTGAAGAAGAGTCCTTTCTTTGTATTATTGAGCCTACGATTGAGTAAAATTTTCCTGGAAAAAATCTCTTTGCAAAAATAGTTTACCTGTCAAATACATTACCACTAGGCTGTATGTTTGCATATTGAAATATATGTGAATTTAAATGAACCAGCAGCGAACATAACACCTGTTTTATTCCATCGAAATTTTCTCATCTTTCGGGTGATTGTCTATCCATCTCATTAACCATTATATACTTGTGGCTCTTCATCTTAATAATATTTGACCCATCAGCAATATATATGGAAATGATAAGAACGAAATTTGACCTCTCTCTTAAGTGAAATTGTAAGTGACATTATAATGCATTGCATTATTCATAAAATAATTGAGCTCCCAGCCAATTGATAAATCTGCAGATGTCGAATAATAACTAAAAGTTTTAATACTGGTTAATGTAGTCTAGACGGTTTTATTTCTATCGCTGATCAGAACAATTTTTTTTTACACAATGCAGAGTTTTTTAAAGCGAAGATCATTTGTAGACAAAGTAAACATTGTCGTAAAGTAAAATGGGAAATAAAATGAGTGGTCTGATTTTCTAATGACGGTGTGTGTCTACTTGCCACTTTTTTCTTCACTATTTAATGCAGAATATTTGATTAAACAAGTCAACGATTTATCTCTGTCAACTGACAAAAAAACTGTAATGTTATGTATTCACTAAAGCTAAAAAAATATATTTAGCCCTACTTCTGTTTGAGCACAAGCTGATCCACGTTTCTACCACCATAGAAAGGAATTTATGTTAGATTATATATATATATATATATATATATATATATATATATATATATATATATATATATGTGTGTGTGTGTGTATATATATATATCAAAGATATATATATATATAAGGTATATATATATATAAATATATATATATATATATATATGGTAATGAAATGAATTAGATTATTGAATCTAGGTGTTTCAAGTCTTATAAAATAATGAAAGAAAATATTCATATAAGACAATCCCAGCCAAATAAAATTGCGCAGTGTACTAGACAGAGCCAATAAAATTCGAGTTTATATGTTCAAATTGCACTTAAAGAAGACACTTTTCCAAATAAATGTTATTGTTTAAACCAAAGAATACAATGTTAAACATTGTATTCTTTGGTTTAAACCATAACTAACAATGGTTTAAACAATAAATGACAATGTCCTTAATCTATGGATTTTCAATCTAAATATATACCCTCAGAGGAAAAATTCGAACGAAATACTAATAATAATATTTTTGAAATTATATTGCTAAATAGCACATACAAAGGAAAATATTTTATTTCATTACAGTCAGCCAGCGATAAAATTCTTTTAACAGACATTCGTTACTATTTATACAGCGGCATTGTAATAATAAAGTATTAATTTCTTTATACACAGCGATAGCTTTATATTTACCATAACTCATAAATAAACACACTCAGCGATAGGTTTGTGTTAACATATACTAGTAATGTTTGTGTTAACATACACTAGTACCAATGTTGTTAACTGTGATGTAAGGTTTAACTCGATACTTCTTCTACGCATTAGCGTTATGCTTAGTCTGTAATTCAGTATATTTCTAGCGAAGTATTATGTTAAATAGTAAACTAACGTTAGAGCAAACGGTAGCGTATGGTAATGGTAAGCCATATTTGTACAATTATGCAGTGTTAGGTTAACTATAACATATTTCTGTGTACAAAGAGTTAGCGATATTTTTACTGCTGCTCATCAGTGTATACCAAGGTATTAACATTTTTAGCTTGTTCATTGGGGTATGCATTTTAGATATTAGTAGAGCAGCGCTAGGTGTATCAGAATTTTTGTAGGAATTTTTGATACCCCTAACACGAAACTGCGAATAAAATATAAACCTCTCGTAATTTCTCTTTTAAAAGTGGGTTGTATATTTTCTTTATGGATGAGACTTCCAAAATAAACTATTAATATTGTATAAAACGTAATAGAAATATTTTTTTTTTATTTTTAATAAAAACAGTAATGAAATTAATTGAATTTTACGAGTTCAGTATTTTTCAATTTTTAAACTTTTAAAATCTGTCAAAATTTTTATTGTGATTCTATTTTTACGATATTTTCTGGGTCAATGTAAAATGTTATGCTCTAAACCGAATATAATATTTTAGACAAACGTTTTTTTTTTAAATTCACGCCCCCCCCATTTTCAAGTGTCTATTAAAAAGTAAATAATTAATTTACTCACCGAAAAGTAAATAATTAATTTACTTAAAAATTGAAGAGAAAAGGCCAATAAATAATATATTCAAATTTAAAACAAAGAAAGTGGTGTTTTTTTTAGAATTTTACCTGTAAAGTTTGAAGTTTAAAACCTTTTTTTAAAACCACGTTATTTGTTTTTTTTCTTTTTTTAATGGAACTTTGGCCTTGTTCCTTTAATTGAAAAAAGGGCTTGAATTACATTTTTCGAGGAGGTATAAGCTTGGAAAGACAGGGGGTCGAATAATTAACGCCTCCCATTTTGAAATGTCTTTTAAAAAGTAAATAATTAATTTACGTACCAAAGTTTTATATATCACAAATTGAAAAGAAAAGGTCAATAAATAATATATGCAAATTTAAAACAAAAAAGTACTGTTTTTTTTAGAAATTTACCTGTAAAGTCCGAAGTTTAAAACCTTTTTAAAAAAAAACGCACGTTGTTTTTTTTTTTGTTCTCTTTTTAATAAAACCTTGGTCTTTGCTCCGTTAATTGAAAAAAAATTAGGGCTTGAATTACATTTTTCGAGGAGTTATAAGCTTGGAAATATGGGGTGGAGTTATTCACTATTTTCATGAAATTTCTGACACACCTAGAGCAGCGCCGATGGTATTGCTAGTCGACGACTGTTATAATTGTTGTAGTATTTATAAAACTAGAATTTTATAAAAGTACAATAAATATTTAGTGAGAAAAGTTATTTTACGATATTGGATTGAAAATTAATGTAGAGCAATTTAAAAAAAATGACGTCGACAATCTGGCATATTTTTACGTAGAGGTCATTTTATTGTTATGGGAGATAAGGTAGAGGTTTAGAAACGGCGGGAAAATTTGAGCAGCCAAGTATCGGGAGTGTGAGAGATCAGGTTATGTCGAGCAGTGATAGCTCCCAGTAGAGTTGATCAAAAATATTTAGTATAGGATCAGTGAAAATGTTCCAATGGGGAAAAAACGGTAATAATAATTGCTGAAAAGACAACCCGAGATTCGTTAATTCATTGGGGTTAATCTTCTGTGCAGCTGTTTCCGAAGATCCGCCAAACTAGATCAGGGGCAGACCAGGTATGTTTATCCGATGGACCGAATGTTACAACCCGTGAGATATGTTTTTTTTCGCTTTATTTTCATATCCGTTGTTAAAATATATCAATTGTCGTAAGATTTATATCACTAGATGATACACGCGTAAAACACACAGACATAATACATACTTCTCTTCATACTATAAAGGATGAACATTATATATTCCCCTACAGTATAACATATATAACCGCAGCGTTATCTAAACAGTAATTTGCTACTGTATATTCAATATCAACGAAGTATCGTTGGTACACAGTCACTTATTACTGTAGATATAACGTATTACTGTCTACCTATAAGCTACGTATTAGTAACAGTAATCTTATCTATTAACAGCGTCGTAGTCACTTGTAGCAAGCGGTAACGTAAAGGTATATTAAACTCATCGCTGGATACGCCGCGTGTACTTAGAAATTACGGCATGTGTAATATTATACACTGCACTGAATAAAGCAGTACTGGTATATTAACAGTCACTTTTCATTATATATCATTTAAATGAGTTGTGCCCCTTTATCAAATCCTTGTTGTATTAAACATGTACATTTAAAAGGTAATTATCGATCTTTTAACTGTATTTAATCTAATTCCGATAAAATATTACAAAGGGAAATTTTATATATAAATTAGGAAAGATTCATGAAACTAATTAAATGACGATAAAAGAAATATGAGTTATGTAATAATGAATTTAATTAAAATAGTAATACAACTGAATTCTATATTTATATAAAACTCAGGTAAAATAAACACTTGGTATATCCGAAAATCTATATAATTATACAACTCAAATGACCTTGTAACGGGTGTTGAAACCCAACATCCGGTTTACGACTCCCGGTTGCGCATGCGTACCTAAAAATAAACCCATAAGAGCGTATAAGAAAGGCAGTGCGTAAATCACCGTTGTAAAATCCTCTTATGGTTGTCAACGAGTTAAAGTAGATTTATTTGTAAGAAAATTGCGTACAAATAACTTACACGTAATACGGAAATGAACGATGTAAAAAAAAATATCAAGAACGTCTAAACAATTGTTTATTTAAATAATTTAAACGCGAAAAAAAAGCAATTGGGCCTCTGAAATCGTACACAGTAAAACAATACGTTTTATTGCCGCGTTTGTTATTTATTTGTAACGCAAACAACAAAAAGCATATTTTCGTTTTTTTATTTATGTTGGTAGCGTAGAAGAAAATGTATGATTGTATTTAAGAAAGGTGCATTAAAAAATGGAAAGTAACTTAAAAAAAAAAAAAAGAAAGGCGCTGGGTAAATCGCCGTTGTACAATTCTCTTATGGTTTTCAACGGGGTTTCATTTTAATAAACTTGGATAGAAATATTTCTGTTATGTCACAATAAAACTATGTTCATTATGGCACAAGTGTCGCGCTCATGCATTAATTCCATAGTTAATAATATATACTGACTCAGCGGGTCACGGGTAGTGTAGTAGAATATAAAAAATTCATAATTAGTTTTGTATAACATTAAATCAATATTTAGACATGTTTTCGATAGTATTGAAATTTTAATATATATATATATATATATATATATATATTACTTATACATAATAAATGAATAAAGTACTAAATAGAATATTTTTAGTAGTATATACCAAAATAGATAGATAAATTTATTAATACGAATATTTTTTTTTAGTGATTTTCCTTGTAAATTCAACATCGCGTAATAAAAGATAAAATAAAAGTAATTGCAGTTTTTCTCCCAATTTTCGGATTCTATAATCATACCCGAATGCATGTTTTAGGTAGATTGATAGTTGCTGTTTATACTGATGAATAATGGGCAAAAGAGATTAATTGATTAATATAATAAAATAAATAATTTTGCGCTAAGAAATAGTTACTGGCAAGATTTGTAAACATCACCAGAATTAAAGAAATAAATTTTGAAACGTTCCACTTCATTAAAATTTACATATAGAACTTTTTTTTATTTGTTATATATAAATTTAAATATACATGTGTGTATATAAAATAAGAAATGCATTTTTCTAATTAATTTTAGACTTATTAATTCTTCATCAAAAAAGGAGATTTTAACTTTTGTTGGTATTTTTGTTCATAATTTAAGATGCTTTACTTGCTTCGTTTTACAATTTAAAATTTGTCGAGGGAGCGCATTTAAAGTTTCCTAATTATGAACAGAAAACGTACACGTTCTACGCGCAAGAGTAACGTTCACAACCTAAATAACAGAACATGAGAATACTTTTTTTCAATTTTACTTGCGATCGAAAAAACTCATTCTCTGACAGGAAACTTTTAAATCCGAAATAAATAAGAAAAATTTAAAAAAATATTTAGCCGGGCGCAAGCGACTCTAAAAGCCACTCCCTCGGTCCATCTGTTGGTTTATCGGTTGGTCGGTCTGTCGGTCTGTCCGTAACATTTTTGTGCTTGGCCTTTTTGGTTAAGATCAAAGGTTTGTTGTGAATAGATTCTGTTCTTAGTTTTTGAAGCTTTTCTTGGTCTTTTGGCCAATATCAAAGCGTAGAAAGAATAAAAAAGAAACACAAAAGAAGAAAAGGGGAAGAAAAGGTGGCCTCCACTCCCTGTGAACATACACCATCCCTAACAACAAAATCCATTTCCACCCCAAACCAGACACTGCACAAACACCAGACACCACACCAACAACAAAAATGGCACCAACAACAGACACCACACCAACACCAAAATAAGGCACCACATAAACACCCGTCCTCACACCAATGCAAACTGAGCCACCACCCCAAAAAGAAAAGGAAAATAATGAACCGAGGTAGGGGAGAGACTCCTCTGCCTCTCGCAGACCCCCCAAAAATTAAAAGCCCTTTACCTGAGAAACTATGTTATGTAGACCCTCTATCTGTGGCAACAGATCTTTCCCATCGGCAGAGGAAAAACTTAAAACCTCTGCTCGATTACAAGCAGATAGAGGAGAAAGATGTAAATATGCCCTCAAATTTCCCGGACGTCCAGCTCCTAATAATTTTTGTCAGATCTTCAGAGACCTGCAAGACGAACTTGTTGACAAGGCTGCAGGCCGCTGAAGGGGTGTTTCCGGCAATCGAACTGGTGCAGAAAAATGACCCTACTCTTGACGAACTGTCAAAACAATGCATAGGAAGCGTCCCAGTGTTGGTCCATCCGTCACTCTACAGGGTCCTGAAATTAATTTATCCTTTGGACGTCGGCGGCATTGCGAGAGAAGGTCAGGATATGAAAAACATGACCACCTTGAGCATGGCACATAACGTCGGCGTCCTCTCCCCGGCTTACTTCGGAGCTGAGTGTGATACATCCTAAGGTAGATACCATGGCTTTGAATTTGGCTAGTTTGAATCCGAGGGGCTTGAGATCATCGGGCCGGGATGCTCGCCTGCGGCACGAGCTCTTGTGCCTGGGATTGGATGTGGCTGCGATTCAGGAGACGCATTTCGTTTCCTCTGTGGACTGTCAGGTGCTGGCCCGAGATTTTGAGGGATTTTTCAGCATATGGCAGCCTGTGGGGGAAGGGAGTGTCCGTGCTGGTTAAACGTACCGTGTCGGCGACGGTCGACGTTATTCATAGGGATGCGGTGGGCAGGCTGGTTTTGGCCGATCTTGCCGTAAAAGATTCTGTGTTTCGGGTGATCGCGCGTCATGCGCCGAGCCCCGCTCGTGAGAGGGCCTCATTCTTCAGTCGGCTTGACGCCTTTGTAGATTATCGAAAGCGGGTAATGCTAATGGAAGATGGGAACGCCATCTTAGACCCCGAGATAGATAAGGTAGGAGAGGTGCGAGTCCAGCCTGGCTGATCTGATGGCTAGATGCGGTCTGGTCGACAGGTTTCGGGTCGAGCATCCAGGGCAGGAAATGTGGACATGGACCAATAGCGTTTCCTCCTATCTAAACACTTAATTGAACAGGATGTTAGTTAGGAGATGCGAAGTAGACTTCTTACCTTGTTCTACGTTTACTTGGCTAGGCCAGATTGACCATAAATTAGTTGTGGCCCGGCTGAAGCTAGGAAATAGGCCTAAGTTAATGGCTCACTGGAAGTTAAACACTTCCCGTCTGGAGATGCAAGACTCCCAAGAGAAGCTAATAGAATTAATTCAAAAAGCACTATGGGGGCGGTTACCGCGAGAAAGTGGTGTGTAGGTCTAAAAGCCAAAATTAGAACCTTATCCGTCAAGTATACCCAGCCCCTCGCACTAGATAAGGCCATGACGAAGACGAAGCTAGTGCAGAAACTAGCCCGGCTAACGGGGGAGGTTGATAGAGTTAGTCAGGAACTAGCTAAGCAGAAAGATCAGGTAGTCAGAGGTAGGCTTAGAAAGGTAGGCAATGAAGCATCAACTCCAACACTGACGCGCGTCGTGAAATTTGTAGGCGTGGCTCTGACAAGTACATTGCCAGGTAAGATGTCCGGATGGACGCACCCTGAAATCGACTCGGGAGATCTGCGAAGGGTTTCGAGAACATTTAGAGGAGCCTCTTACGCAGCAGCCCGACCTTCCTGTCCTTGAGTTTAGCGACTATTTGGCTAACTCTCTTCGCCTCGAGGCTAGTTGCGAGGGCCGGGTGACGGAGCGGGAGGTTTTTACTACGCTGAAGCAGGTCAGATGTGACAGATCGCAGGGACTCGATGGTCTGCCATACGAACTGTATTTGAGGTGGTCGCCCATGTTTCTGTCTCTTCTGGCAGATGTGTTCAACCATTGGTTTGCTCAGGGATACATCCCGGGGCAAGTCACCAAGGGAGTGATCACATTGCTGAGGAAAGGTGACGGGTATCGTGGGGAAGAGTTAGACGATTACAGACCCATAACTCTGCTAAATACAGAGTTGAAGATTTTGGCCAAGGTCCTGTCGAATCGGCTGCAGGTTGTTATCGGCGAGTTGGTTGAACCGGAACAGAACTACGCTGTGAAGGGCAGATCGATTCAGAACAATTTGCACCTGATAGGCACAATCCTAAAGGGGGGATAGATGACGACACGAAAGCCGCGTTGATCAACCTATATCAGTCCAAAGCTTTCGATGGGGTTGACCATCGTTTCTTGGCATCTGTCTTAGAGGCCGCCGGTTTTAACCCGGACTTCTGCAAGTGGATCTCCGTGATGTATCGACAACCCACAGCCGTCGCGCAAGCCAAGGGAAAGCGCTCGAAACCCTTTGTTATCTCTCGGTCGGTTCGTCAGGGTTGTCCGCTGTCGCCCCTGTTCTATGTCCTGGCTTTAGAGCCCCTGCTCCACAAGCTGAGACGTGGGGAGGAAAATTCGGCTTGCGCGGAATTGCAATACCCAGTAGCTCAGCACCAAGGTATCCGCGTTCGCCGATGATGTCCCGGTCTTTGTGTCGAGCTTCAGAGACATCGAGAGCGTGTCGGAGGTGCTCGCTCAGTAGGAAAGAATTACAGGGCCAAGATAAACCGCAGCAACTCCCTAGGACTGCGTTTAGGCGCCTGGAGTGGCAACGCCAACCTCCCGGCACCCTTCAGCTTGACGGAGGGCCCAGTTCGGATCCTCGGCGTGTTGTTTGGACCGGGTCTCCAGCTTGACAAAAATTGATTGGAGGTACGATCAAAGGTGGAGGCTGCAGTCAATTCGTGGCTTCCTAGGCAACTTTCCTTAAGGTGTAGAGCTGAGGTGTGCGGCACTTACGTCTTTCCTCTCATCCTATACCGACTGGCCGTAATTCCCATTGCCTGCACAACGCCTAACATCTCTTTTCGAACTCTTGTCCTCGCTTCTTTGGGACAGAGGAAGACACTGGGTGAGCAGACACGTCTGTAGTACACGTCCGTGTGAAGGAGTCTTGGGAATGTTGGACTTGAAAAGTAATCGAGAGGATGAGAGACTGACCTTCCTGGGCCACTATATTTCAGATGACCAACCATGTAACCCCGTGGTTACTGCCGCCTTCGCCGACATCGTCCTCCACCCGTCTATCGAGAGCAATCACAGGCCGCGGGGAGAATCTGCCTACATGCATATATATATATATATATATATATATATATATATATATATATATATATATATATATATATATATACTAGCAAAAGTATCCGTCGTTGACTGGGTTCAAAAACAGCCTACAGAAAATGGACTCTGATTAATGATAGTATGATAGCTTATGGAAAGGAAGGGTTGTAAAGAGATAGCTTCGAATTTGGGGGTATCAAAACCTAAGCAAAATATGATGAAAGTAAACATAAAATAGATAAACCCTATAATTTATTATACCATACATGTTCATACTGAAAGACTTATCAAGATATTCTTTGGATCTATTTAAAAAAAAACCTTTTTAAACTTTGTGACATATTTACATTCTATGGAGGCCAGGTGCGAACGAACACCCCATAATTTTATTATACCATAATTCTTCAAACGTAAACATAATAATATACTTCATCATAGTATACTTACGCAGATAGATATGAAAAGTCTTTTTAAAGTGTGTGCCTATTTCCATTCCACGGAGGCCAGCCGCGAACGCAGACCCCAGAATTTTATTATATCATCCATATTTAAGGTAAAAAATACTTATCAAAGTATTCTTATGTACATCTTTATCAAAAACACTTGTAAACTTTTTTTTTAATTTTTTATAATTTTATTTCAATACTTTGTGGACTAGGCGCGAACGATGACCCCACAATTTTAATGAACGACCGTTCTGCCAGATCAAATATACCCATTACTGTGTCTCGATAAATCTTCTATGATTATATCGGATCAGTTTTCCATAATAGTCAACTCTATAGGAGATTATTCGTGACCAGACACACACACAGGAATCCAGTTATATATATATATATATATATATATATATATATATATATATATATATATATATATATATATATATATATATGTTTAAAGAAAAAATTAGAAAAAACCGAATGAAATTATTAAAAAATCAACGTTTCGTCCCTGTTTCAAAGGACATCTTCAGGATAATTGAAATAAAAATGTGATAAAAGAAAAAGTCATAGATCGTGCGAAAAAAGACAGTTTTTTTAAAATCCAACCCATGTTGGGAAAGGACGAATATGTGTGCGTATGGGAAGGTTGTTTGATGTCTATATATACAACTTTTAAAATGCATTAAAATAAATATGTACATTATTATTATTATTATTTTATTTATTTTTTTTTTCTCTTTCCCCGCCCTTTTTTTTTTCTTTTTCTTTCCTTCTTCTGCAAAACTACTCATTTTCCTGAAACATTCAAAGAAAAAAAAAAAAAAAAAAAAAAAAAAAAAAAAAAAAAAACTAGGCTAGCCAGGATCCACCCTGATACCTTGCTCTTTGATTATTATTTTCCCTATGCTAGGGGTTAAATGGTAGAAGCCTTTTCTTTGCGTAATAGTATTAGTATTCAAAATTAGTGCTGATTCTAAAAGTCTTCTTTTAGCTCTATCTATCACGTATTTAATAATTTTCGCTTGATCTAAATTAAATGAGTGATCGTGTTCTGCACAATGGCAAAAGAGTGCATTTAGGGCGTTACCATTCCTTATATCTCTTCTGTGCTCGTTTAGTCTTAATTTCAATTTTCGTTGTGTTTCACCTATGTACGCTTGTTGACAGTTGTTACATGGGATGGAATATATACCGGCATCGGATGTGAGGGTTTTGGGAGAGTGCTTGGTAGTTTTTAATGTCTGTTTTATGGTTGAGGAAGTTGTTTGTATCAGGTGAAAACCAAGTCTATTAAGAGTGTCGTAGATTTTTGTATTTTTGGTGTGGGTGGGAATGAAAAGATGTCTGTTTAATAGTGAGGTATCTGTTTTATTTTTCTGTGTGTTTATATTATAGTGTATTTTCGTAGCTTTTTTCTTTGCGTAAGAAATGAAATAGGATGGATACTGTAGTTTTCTTAAAACATTCGTAATATATTGAAATTCATCATTAAGATATTGGGGACTGCATATTCTAAAGGCACGTAAGAAAAAACCTATAATCATGCCCGTCTTTATTTTATCATTGTGGTGTGAGTAGTAATGAATATAGTCGTTTTTGTGTGTGGTCTTTCTATGTACTTTGAAACTCAGGTCGGTTTCTGATCTGATGAGGAATATGTCTAGAAAAGCTAGGGAGTGGTCTTGTTCGGATTCATGTGTAAAATTTATAGATGGTTCCACTGAATTTAATTTATTTCTAATTTGTTCTATTTGTGTGTTTTTAGGAAGAAAAATAAGAATATCATCTATATATCTAAAATATGTGGAGTTTTTAGGAAGTCTGTGTTTAAAAGAGTTGGTTTCTAAGAATTCTAAGAATAAGCAGGCTAGTACACCACTAAGGGGGTTACCCATAGGGAGTCCAAATTTCTGTCTATAGTAAGAATTATTAAATTGAAAGTAGGTTCTATCAGTGATGAGTTTTATAATTTGTATTAGTGTATCTGAAGAAAAAGGTAGGTCGGCTTTAATTTTGATTAAGTGCTTGTGGAGTAGATTAAGGCATTTTTTGATTGGAATATTGGTGTACAGGGAAATTATGTCTAAACTATGCATGGTTTTATTTTGCATGTCCATATTTTTTATTCTATTTAGGAGGTCACCAGAGTTTTTGATATGTGAAGTGCTGATGGTGCCCATTAGTGGAGTGAAATTTGGGCAATAGCTCGTGCTAATTTATGGGTGACGCTTCCAATGTTTGATATTATAGGTTTTTTCTAATTTTTTCTTTAAACATAACGTCAACCACCGCTGGTATATTTTTTAATTCCTTATACATTCTGTCGAAATGGAAAACCGATCTTCTCTGCGAACATATAAGAGCATCTTAATCGCAGCAAATTCTCACAACAACAGGAGAATTTTTCTGGAAAAATGTATTGAAGAAAAAGTCATACCTGCATGCATACCTAAATCTTTTAAAACATCAGACCATATTTTCCCGGATTACATTGAGAAATATCTTTTGTCATCTATAATATATTTAAAGCACCAAAGCTCTCATCTTTTTCGGAAAGCCAGGATATTAATTGCTGATTTTCAACAAAATTACAAGAAAACACCCAGATCAATTAAGAACATTTACAGATCTATCAAAAAATTTAACACACGCCATAACTTTAAATTGAATAACAAACTTGCGAAATTGATGAAAAACAGCAAATGGAAAACTTTGGGACGTCCAGATCTTATTCTAAACCTTACTTCTAAACCACTCTCGGACATTGAAACTGAAGCTCTCAGTTTCGGTCTTAAATTCGCTACCGGCAAGCATTCGAAAATCACCACTAACACAACCCTAAAAAATTATAGACAAGAGGACTCTGATTTTACTAAAGGCTTCATACAAGGGATAATAGCTTTAAGAACTACCCAACCTCAAGAATTAGCACTACCAAAAAGATACATTGATGCCTTAAAACTTTTAACAAAAAATAAAGACATTATTATTTCACAAGCCGATAAAGGAGGTGGTATAGTTATAATAGATAAAGACCTATATCTAAAGAAAATGCATACACTATTGGCAGACAGAGATATATACACTCCGATAGATTTAAAATCAATAGAAAAAGATTTCGATACTTTTAATAAATCCGTAAAGAAACTTATCGGAAATGATAAAAAAATGGATAAATAACATAGAATACCACCCCACTATTCCTATATTATACGGCCTCCCAAAAATACATAAAGAGAACGTCCCTATGAGACCTATAATATCAAACATTGGAAGCGTCACCCATAAATTAGCACGAGCTATTGCCCAAATTTCACTCCACTAATGGGCACCATCAGCACTTCACATATCAAAAACTCTGGTGACCTCCTAAATAGAATAAAAAATATGGACATGCAAAATAAAACCATGCATAGTTTAGACATAATTTCCCTGTACACCAATATTCCAATCAAAAAATGCCTTAATCTACTCCACAAGCACTTAATCAAAATTAAAGCCGACCTACCTTTTTCCTCAGATACACTAATACAAATTATAAAACTCATCACTGATAGAACCTACTTTCAATTTAATAATTCTTACTATAGACAGAAATTTGGACTCCCTATGGGTAACCCCCTTAGTGGTGTACTAGCCTGCTTATTCTTAGAATTCTTAGAAACCAACTCTTTTAAACACAGACTTCCTAAAAACTCCACATATTTTAGATATATAGATGATATTCTTATTTTTCTTCCTAAAAACACACAAATAGAACAAATTAGAAATAAATTAAATTCAGTGGAACCATCTATAAATTTTACACATGAATCCGAACAAGACCACTCCCTAGCTTTTCTAGACATATTCCTCATCAGATCAGAAACCGACCTGAGTTTCAAAGTACATAGAAAGACCACACACAAAAACGACTATATTCATTACTACTCACACCACAATGATAAAATAAAGACGGGCATGATTATAGGTTTTTTCTTACGTGCCTTTAGAATATGCAGTCCCCAATATCTTAATGATGAATTTCAATATATTACGAATGTTTTAAGAAAACTACAGTATCCATCCTATTTCATTTCTTACGCAAAGAAAAAAGCTACGAAAATACACTATAATATAAACACACAGAAAAATAAAACAGATACCTCACTATTAAACAGACATCTTTTCATTCCCACCCACACCAAAAATACAAAAATCTACGACACTCTTAATAGACTTGGTTTTCACCTGATACAAACAACTTCCTCAACCATAAAACAGACATTAAAAACTACCAAGCACTCTCCCAAAACCCTCACATCCGATGCCGGTATATATTCCATCCCATGTAACAACTGTCAACAAGCGTACATAGGTGAAACACAACGAAAATTGAAATTAAGACTAAACGAGCACAGAAGAGATATAAGGAATGGTAACGCCCTAAATGCACTCTTTTGCCATTGTGCAGAACACGATCACTCATTTAATTTAGATCAAGCGAAAATTATTAAATACGTGATAGATAGAGCTAAAAGAAGACTTTTAGAATCAGCACTAATTTTGAATACTAATACTATTACGCAAAGAAAAGGCTTCTACCATTTAACCCCTAGCATAGGGAAAATAATAATCAAAGAGCAAGGTATCAGGGTGGATCCTGGCTAGCCTAGTTTTTTTTTTTTTTTTTTTTTTTTTTTTTTCTTTGAATGTTTCAGGAAAATGAGTAGTTTTGCAGAAGAAGGAAAGAAAAAGAAAAAAAAAAGGGCGGGGAAAGAGAAAAAAAAAATAAATAAAATAATAATAATAATAATGTACATATTTATTTTAATGCATTTTAAAAGTTGTATATATAGACATCAAACAACCTTCCCATACGCACACATATTCGTCCTTTCCCAACATGGGTTGGATTTTAAAAAACTGTCTTTTTTCGCACGATCTATGACTTTTTCTTTTATCACATTTTTATTTCAATTATCCTGAAGATGTCCTTTGAAACAGGGACGAAACGTTGATTTTTTAATAATTTCATTCGGTTTTTTCTAATTTTTTCTTTAAACATAACGTCAACCACCGCTGGTATATTTTTTAATTCCTTATACATATATATATATATATATATATATATATATATATATATATATATATATATATATATATATATATTCCAGGTCTAAACTATGAAAAGATTAGAATCATTGAATTTCACAACGAGTGTTATTAGTACTTAATAAAAGCGGGCTAATTTATATAATGTTTTTGTTTTATTTATGTAAATATGTTCATATCTAGCTTCGAAGTACATACCACTGTTGGATGACTTCATTTTTGCGTCAAGTATGAATTGCTTCTGGAGTAGTACGACTCACTTAGCATTTTTCCAACATCTCTTTTATATGTCTTACATTCAATGCAAACAGTGAAAGTCAATCTCAGGCGTTTGTCAAGGCAGGTTGTTAGCTCCAAGTAAGTTCTCTTCATGTCATATGATGTCAAGTGGAGAACTGAACTTATATTATTAAAAGAAAGAAATCTTTCAGGTTAAAACTTCTATTACATGATACTTGCAAGGTTTTACTCTAGCGCTGCAAGGAAGATCATAGATGAAGAAATATACTTGTAAACTTGACCTGAGCATTATACAAAAAAGCAGAGATAAACCCAATTATTAACAGGTCTAGAACAACGGGATTCAGTTATTAATCAAAAAATAATCAAGTAGAATTATTCATCTGCTAATAGCATTTAACGAGAGGATGTTAATCCTCTCCTGAGATAATCTCTTTTCAATTTTATCAGAGAAAATTAGAATGATTCATGAACTAAACCAAAAGTTTGTTTTAATTTATAAATCAAACAAAATTTTTAAACTTTATCATAGATGTATTCGTTTGTGGGTATATATATATATATATATATATATATATATATATATATATATGTATATATGTATATATATATATATGTATATGTATATATATATATATATATATATATATATATATATATATATATATATATAGCCCAATGAATACTATCCTGGCTAATGAAGCCAGAGATGGTTTCTGTCACCAGGTTCGAATCAATTGACTGGTGGGAATCGTGACACCTTTCATTGA
The DNA here is from genome assembly GCF_053919585.1 of Euprymna scolopes. Lineage (NCBI taxonomy): Eukaryota > Metazoa > Mollusca > Cephalopoda > Sepiida > Sepiolidae > Euprymna > Euprymna scolopes. Next base: position 82,838,926 of record NC_136492.1, on the reverse strand, counting down.
AAATTCCCAAGAGGATGAAGCACTAGGGTATGTAGGTATTTAATAATTATTATAGTAAATTATTTTGTCAACCTTTTTAAGAAAAGTGTTTCTTATCGTTGAGAGCTTTCAGTGTAATTAAAGTCGGTCAATTAGGTTCTTATACAGAAAAAAAATTGAAGAGAATCCCTGCTGAAAGCTACACAAGATGATATCAATCTTAGAATAGAAGGCAGTTATCTTCACAAGCTGGGCTACTATGCTACATCAGCGAGAAAGTAACCGTTTTATTTGTTCTGCTTATATCAAACGCAATCAAGACTGGGTTCTGAAGATGGTGTAGAAACATATGGCTTTTTAGACCAATGTCATTCTATCTGATGAGTCACGATGTTCATTATTTCCCGACAGTGTAAGGGTACGAGTATGGGCTCTCGGTTACTTATACTTTGAATTTAAAAGACTGCAGTCAACGCTGAAACATGGAGGTCACCCTGTAATGTTATGGGGTATAATTTTGAATTCTGTTAACTTGGACCTGGTGGAGTAGAATTAAACATAAATTCTGCAAAATATTTAAATATTACAAATATTAAATGAGCACTATTAACTACTTATTTAAGGAAGACGGAGTTCCTTTTCACTGGCTAGGGCGCCACAACATTAGTTGAGCTAAACTGGGATTAATAAACTTCCATGGCAAAGTCAGTCCTCAGATATGAACCTAACTGGAAAATTTTGGGGCATATTAGACCTGAACCTTGGCAAAAAGAAACAAGAAGGAATTTTCTAAAACTGCAATTTTACCATTATTACCTCAGACATGGCAAGACATTCCGTAAGATGATATCCGTCAACTGATCAATGTCATGCCTTGAAGGATTCTAGCATAAAAAATAGCAAGTATAAGTTATTAAATTTGTGGCCATTTTTTTAAAACTTTGTTCCATAAAATATATGCTTATTGAAATATACTGTCTTTTTTGAGTGGGGTCTACTTCTTTCTTTTCCTTTTACATTCGATCTCTTTGCATTAAATGAGTATATCTATGCAATTATCTTGCGCACAACAGTTCTAATACAATATACACACTTATGTAATACTTTCTTATGTCTGTCACATATATACATAAATTAAGCACTCTGATATGGATATAAAGGAGCAAAGAGAAACCGACTTGTGAAGATGTTCCCTCTCATATTTTCTAGGATCGGTTAGAAATAGTTGCAATAAAATACTCTTTCCATTGTGTCTTGTGAGTCATATTTTATATTTAAATTTTTAATATCGACAATACTCCATTAAATAATCACTTACTATGAACAGTTAGTTGCCGAAATACGTGGTTCCTTTTAATTCTCGCGTACATTTTCTGACAATATAGCAAGACTGAAAATATAATTTAAAAATTACTATATAAATTTTCTCGAATGAAGACAAATTTTGTCTAATTGTTTTAGACCGAAAAATAAAATAAATATGTTTGAATGTGTTTGTTTCCAGCGGCTTTGTTTATGCCAAATGTAGAAATACCTATTTAATTCCTTTAATCTGGAATAGATACGTTTATGCAAAAGAGTCCAGAACTCATACAATAGAACACACAGCCGGACGTCAGTTATGTAGAGAAAGTTTTGTTTATTGCAATGGAATAAAAATATCTTTCGAAACCTTATATAAGCAAATGAAAATATTAATGGCATAAAATCTGTATCTTAGACAACATATCTTATATTTACTAAAACAATTTTGTTTAGGAATAATACGCCATTTAAGTTACGGCATATACTACGACTTTAAAACTTTTAATTTTACAAGACAAAACATCAACTTTAAACTAGAGAGATTGTCAGAGTTTAACCGTCGCGGTTTTGTGATTACAAAAAGGAATTTATAAAATCCTAGATACTGAGTTAATACGAGATCCTTTTCTTACTTTTTATATTTTTGATATTTCATGTGTTAATGTTATTCCAGATAGTGTGGATGGATATAATTCTTTTGTAATGAAGTAGATCGAATAGACGAAATTCTAAAATCGAATAAAACTGATTGATCTTTCACGTAAAATGAACCAGCTTGTGACAAGACGCGTAGCAATATTGGAATTATATATGGAGGTTGTGTGTAAAAACACTATAATGATTTAAATTATTTGAGAAAATCGACGCTCATCTTCTATTATATAAACTTCACCTGTCTGTTTTTACGTATGTATATGTGTATGTACGTACGTACGTATATATATATATATATATATATATATATATATATATATATATATATATATATATATATGTATGTGTGTGTGGAGCTCAAGCATTGGTGTGGGCGTGTGTTAAAAGCACACAAATGCTCTAGCGTCATATATAGCTTCTCCCAATCTAATCATCCCCACGTGCACGTCGTGAGCTCTGCCACGCTAACGGGGCTCTGGTGAATGGCGAGTGTTCAGCGCCAGAAAACTGAATCCCCACTGCCTTGTAGGATAAGGTTTTTGAACCAAAGGCTAAGGGTGAGGTAACCCTGACAGAAACCTCCAGAGGAGCTTAGGCCCTGTTGACTGCGGCATTCATAACCCACCGGCGTGTGGACTATGCTCTGGTGCGCAGTTACCTAAGCCCCAGTCATGGGTAAATGACATTAGCGGGGTAGAAGGAGCTCCTGTAAGCCGTGGTGGAGACAATCCTTCTAGGAGAGGACAACTCCTATAAGAAATATGCGGTCAAAGAAATTACTAGTCATCTTGCAATTGCTTGTCACTGGGTTATTGTTGCTGAGACTTAGAGAGTGGCACTCGTGTCGTACAAGTTCTTATCACTTTAATACAACGATGTACAGATGTTACTTGAGATTTATCTATCTTTTATGTTTTACTATCTTATCCTCATCTGTCGTTTATTTCTATTACAAGTCCTATGGCGATGGAGGAGTGGCAACGTGTACAGACTTGACCAGTTGGAGGTACACAGTCACAAATCTACACAGGGGCGACAGGTACCCTATCTTAACATCGTTATTGTGCCTTCACATGATAAAGGCCAACTCCGGTGGGGGTTCTGTGACTGAGCAGCCCTATTCAGGGAGAGCATTGCTCACCCAATCTCTTGGGAAAGTGCTAGAAAAGGTGCGCTAAAAATTGTCTGTCATACTATCACTGGTTAGATTCCTGCGGCTAACGGTGGTTCATGTAAGCAGGAAGAAAACAAAAATGTATATCCAAAAAGGAACAAAATTCAATTTATGCTGTTGGAATCTACGCACTCTGCTTGATAAAACATCATCCAACCGTCCAGAGCGCAGGACGGCGCTTGTAACTGCAGAGCTACGAAGACTTGATATAGATATTGCTGCTCTGTCAGAGACCCATATCTGGGGAGAAGATCAGATGGCAGAGCTATCATCAGGCTACACTGTCTTCTGGATTGGTAAACCGGAGGGTATCCGTAGAGATGGTGGAGTCAGTTTTGTGATTAAAACATCCTTAGTTGATACTATGGAATTCCCTCCAGTATCTGTGATCGCATCATGAAACTTCTTGTTCCTCTTTCACATGGCAGATTCATCACTATTCTTTCGGTCTATGCACCAACCCTTCAAGCGAATGAAGATGACATCTTGTGTTTCTATGAATCTCTGCGCTCTGTTGTTGCATCTACACTAATAAATGAAAAACTTGTTATTATTGGTGATTTCAATGCTCGTGTTGGGAAAGACTATGAGATACGAGTCCTCTTGGCTGCTAGGGTATCGGTACCATGAATGCTAATGTTCTTAAGCTATTAGAGCTGTGTTCAGAATTTAACCTCACTATTTGAAACACTTTTTTTCGACGTAAACTGAAGCACAAAGCTACTTGGATACACCCACTTTCAAAGCATGATCACCTAATTGACTTCATCATAACTCGGAAATGCGACCTTCGAGATGCATATACTGTTGGTGTCATGCGCAGTGCTGAATGTGACACCGATCACAAGTTGGTGAGAGGAAAGTTTAATTTACGAATCCGTAAGAAGGTTCGTCACAGTGGTGTTAAGGTGCCTAGCCGTATTGATGTCGCGAAGTTAAAGCTACTTGAAGTTCAAAAGAGTATGGCGGAAAAGCTCGATAATCTTGCATTTGATGGCACATTGGTGAATTTTAAGACTCACGTTTATTCTGCTGGTGCTGAAATTCTTGGTTTAAAGAGTGATAAGAACAAGGACTGGTTTAACGACAACAATCTTGAAATTAATCAGTTGCTGATGAATAAACAGACAATTTATGAAACTTTACTTCGTGGAAATCATTCTGATCATACAACTAAATTGCGACAATACAAAGAGATCAAAGCCGCATTGCAACGTGAGCTAAGAAAAATGAAAAACCAATAGTGGATGGATATAACTGAGCAGATCCAAAGGGCATTTGACACAAAAAATGCGAAGGAATTTTATGGACTCCTGCGCCAAGTATTTGGTCCTGCTACCTCTTCAATATCACCCCTGATGTCGAAAAATGGTTCTGTGGTCATTAAGCATTCAGAGAATATCTTGAGGAGATGGCAGGAGCACTTTACTGATGTGTTTCACAATCCCTCAGCAGTGGATGCTGATGCAATTGATAGCCTGCCACAATGTGATACCATATTCAGAATGGATCGTTTGCTTAATCTGGTTGAGGTGCAGTTGGCTATCGCACAAATCGGCAGTGGAAAGGCAACTGGTTTGGATGGTGTTCCGGTGGAGCTTCTTAGGACTGGAGGTGCGATTATTGCTAATGCTATCCTTGGTTTTGTTGAGGAAATCTGGCACGGTGCTCCTGTTCCACATGACTGGATTGATGGTGTCTTGGTGACCCTGTTTAAGGGAAAGGGGCAAAAGAATGTTTGTGACCACTACCGTGGTATTGTGCCTTTCGAAGCTATTGGAAAAGTTCTCGCACGAATTCTATTAAACAGGTTACTGGAGGATATTTGTCCTAATGCTATCCCGGAATCATAAAGTGGCTTTAGGTCTGGCAGAGGAACTATGGATATGATTTTTTCAGCCCGGCAAGTCCAGGAAAAATGCATTGAACAACAGATGCCACTGTATCAAGTGTTTGTTTATTTAATCAAAGCAATTGACACGGTTAACAGGGATGCTCTGTGGCTAATCTTGGAGAAAGTTGGGTGTCCTCCAACCTTTGTTAGAATATTCAAGGAACTGCACAGGGACATGAACGCTCGAGTCTCATTTAACGGAAAATTGTCTGATGAAATCCCTGTTGACAATGGTGTCAAACAAGGTGATATTCCTGCCCCTACTCTTTTCTCTATATATTTTGCTGCTCTGCTTGCTCATGCGTTTCGTGGTCTCGATAGGCGTGTCATGTTAAAGTTTCGAACCACAAGTCGCATTTTTAATCTTAGAAGATGTAATGCCAGAACCAAGCTACATCATGTCTTGGTCAGGGAGTTACTGTATGCAGACGATGCTGTTTTTCTGTCACACACTGAGACTGATATGCAGCATATAATGAATAGCTTGGCTGACTCCTGCACTGCCTTTGGTCTGAGGATTAGTCACTCTAAAACAAAGGTGATGTTCACTCCTGCACCGGGCCAATCATACGTGGAGCCAAACATCATCGTCTGTGGTGCTAGACTGGGTGTGGTTGATTCATTTGTGTACCTTGGTAGTTCTCTGTCGAGGGATGGCTGTCTTGACACTGAAATCCACAGGCGAATTCAGAAGGCATCTGTTGTTTTTGGAAGGTTGGAAAAGAGAGTGTGGTCTGATCGTGACATCACTGACTGGACTAAGATCTGCGTTTACAAGACCTGTGTGCTGACCACATTGTTGTACTTATCGGAGACCTGAACAAGGCACATTAAGTGGCTTGAACGATTTCACCTAAAATGCTTGACACGTATCTTAAACATCAAGTCGCAAGCACAAGTACCCGATACTGAAGTCCTCATGAGAGCATGTTGCTCTAGTGTTGATCACTTGGTTCGAATGAAAGAGTGTAGGCTGCCAAAACAATTTTTACTGGGAGTTGGAAAATGGCAAGCGCCCTAAACACAAGCCTAGGAAGAGGTGCAGGGACTTTACAAAGAATAATTTGAAAGTCTTACAATCGACATCGACACATGGGAAGAACTTACTCTGCAAAGGCCGCAGTCGAGAAAGCTTGTACGTGAGAGTTGTGACGCTCTAGAGAAAAGAAAGCAGGCCCACAGTAATCTGAAGCGTAAGCTTCGCAAAGGTTTTATTGATGGTCTCAACCATGATACACAGATCTGGAAGTGCGATACTTGTGAACGAGTGCTTTTGTCAAAAGCTGGCTACTTCAACCACCTTAAGTCGCACAAAACTCCTGTTCAGTTCAACTTTGCACCTATTAGTACAGAACAACTGATCTGTTTGACATGCAGTAAAGTTTGCAAGTCTACTGCTGGTCTGAGAAGACATATGATTGTTCATAGGAATACCCTTCCACATCCAGAGGAAGTCAACTCGATGGAAATTGCTCAATTTGTGTGTCACATCTGCTTTCAGGATGTGCAAATCTGTGGCAGGGGTGCAGAGTCATCTGAGATGGCATGAACGGCAGGATTGGAAGAACTCAGTGTGACGGCGATCATCTGGAAAGATGCAGCAATCACCATCATCATGTATGTGTGTAAGTATGTCTGCCAAAATCTTTTGACAGGGGGAAGATATTTTCATTAGATCGCTATCGTTTTGAAACTTGATCCTTCGGAAGACAAATATCGAAATATTGGCTAAAATCATTAAATACTCACCCTCAACTGGGCATTTTTCTACAAGGAGCGGTCGCTTTTCTCGCTGATATTTTCGAAAGTCATCCACTCTCTTCAATTGAGTAGCCCTAATTTAAACCTTCGCCACTCCCGGTTTGGTGATGGACGCAAGGGCAAAGACGCCACTTTTTTGCGTTCTTTCCTCCTTCCTGGCACGGGTTCGAGCTTGCCTGCCTACTACTACTTTTGTTTTGCTAAACACACATCGTCTAACACCAGGAAACGCCAGGCAACGCCAGGCAACGCCAGGCAACGCCAGGCAACGCCAGGCAACGCCGGGCAACGCTGGGCAACGCCGGGCACCCAGGCTAGTTCATAAATAGAGTAGATCATTTTTTACAAAGCTAGTTGTACTTTTTATTATCAAAATAGAACTTACAGGCGAGAAAGTAGCGTATAAACTTATGTAATACAGATTTCGTAGATATTGTGGATGAATGCACAAATGAAAGAACAGCATTATTTATATTGTTATACTGAGTCTATTAATCAGATAGTAACCGAACTTAGCAAAATATGGTTCTGTTCACAGAGTAAAGAAAGGATTCTGATTAAAAGGGGAAGATTGCGTAGAGTATTTATAAGTACCATATTCACGAGTTAGATGGAAAAGGTCAGTCTGAGTTTGTATAGTCGATAGTAAATTGTCTAAGATAGACTATACAATCTAAAAATACAATCGAATCAAAAGCTAAAACATTTAAACTGACTGTTCTAGTTCTCATTCATACAAGACATATCTCAACGGAGACACATTTATGCACAACATATAACTAATGTACAAAACGTCCCTTATATTGCTACCACTGAGTTCGACTTCTGTAGTTTTACTCGAGAAATGCCGACCATACATTCCCTATGATTTCGCCCTATAGAAACGCCATTTCTTTTTCTTTCACTTTTCTCAGACATACCATGTCTGAAAATAACCTATGGATGTTAGAAGATTTCCGTGACATTAATCGGTTGTGAAGCGCTACATTATTTCATTCACCGCATCTCTGCGCAAATAGTCTAGCAGCGCAAACCTTTCTCCACGCTTTTAATCGCATACAGCTTCTAGTATTAGAAAATCGCCACTCGTTTTAATACTGACACCGCTCAACGTCACTTAATATTAGTGATCAAACGGGAACCATGTATCGAAGTGATTATGCCGCATATATATAAAAAAGTTACCCGACGTTACCTTTTCTTATTATATTTTAATTCATCTTTCATCCGTTGTCGATGCAATTGCTCGATTTTGTCTAATTCTGGGTTCTAGCTTTATCGTAAAAAGTGTATGTGAACGGGTATTTATATATCTATAATCTCCTCTTAATGTCTAATATGTATAAAAAAGAAAGATAATCAACCGATAGTAGAATAAAATTCACTTGATTCCAAACCAACTAGCTAATAAGTTAAATATTTTAAGAGTGAAATGCAGAAGTAAATGGTTATGATAGGGTGACAGAAAATCGAAACTTAAATTCAGAAATCTAATCCATATTGTTAGCAATTCGGCTTCGAAAATAAAAACATGTTAGAACAATCGTGTAAAAATCAAGTACCTGTTGACTTTGCTGCACAAGTAATGCCCTGTGCAGTTCTAGGCGGCACGTTCCCAGGCCTTACCTTCTTTCTTTGAGAAGTATTTAGTTTATTGCTTATCACGTTAGGTGCCCTTTCTGTGAAAGGTGGCTAGGTACTTCTAGCAGGTCAGACTATCTCTCCTCTAGCAGGTTAAATTCTTAATCTCACTTTCTGACCGTAGTGTAGGAGAGAGCTAAAAAATCTCCAGATTGTTAGTAACCCTTTTAGTAAATTAAACGAAAGTGTTTATCCGTCCGTAGATCAGGTAGTATTCGAACCCGCCATACAAAATTAGATACTACACTCTATAGGATAAACACATATTTTGCCAAATGCAGTTTAACCTCAATGCATATCTCAATGTGAGCTGTTTACAAAATCGCTTATCATTCGAAATTGTGTAGTAAGCGATTGCTTGGACAGTCAGTGTAGATAATTGAACGCGGCAAACGATGCTATTTTCCACGTATGTGATAGGGAATTGCAAATAGAGTCATCGATATAGGAGAAATTGGAGAACACTAGAACGTATGTGAAGTTGGAACTTGTTGAGCTGATAACTGATATGAGTAGCTTTATATTGGAAGACAGAAACTCTTATCTTATATTGGTATGGCTTGTCGTCTCATGTCATCGTTTAAGTATGTGATCGATAAATACGTCTTCAGAATTTACACACGTGAACTTAATCGATACGCGAATGGAAACGGCAGGAAATTATTGTTATTCAAGAGAAAGGGAAACAATAACTATACATAGTAATAACGTTGCTTCTAATTTATATCCGTCTTACTTTTCGTTGTCTTTTAATTGATCTTTTCCGTTTTTTTTTTTTCGCTTTAATTGTATTTTTTAACTACGTTACCTTTTTTATTCATTATTTTCTGGTTCTATTCTGTTTTCGTTTCCGTCTTCTGATTATTATTTTTTTAAATTCATCTTTCACCCCAAACAAGGCACAGCGCCACTTTGAAGTAGGGGGCTACAATCGGGGGCATATGTTGCAGGGATATTATGAAGGGAGCTCAGCAGCAAGATGTCTGTTCACATTAGACTTGAACTTCTGCATGCCAGTACAGTTGGGAAAGCAAAACTCCGGAAAGAGAATTCCAACGTCTAACATTTTCGGAGAGAAACAATTCGAGTAGAACGCTTTCTTACACCTAGTGAACTCTAATGTGAAGGGGTGGGATTAAGCTGCTTCTCGGGTTTGTCGATGGTGTTCACGTCGAGGAGGTACAAGCGCTTGTAGTTCGTCAGAGCATTCACCATTAAAGTACTTGTAAAACACACAGAGGGATGCAACATTTCGTCGATGGGACAGAGGCTGAAGCCTAGATGACTCTTCAGGACTAATCTGTGTTTCTGGCTTTTGTTTTCTATTACTTCTTTGTAATCTTTCCCCTCTTATTCTATTTATTCTTTTAAACGGTATTCGTTTCATTTGCATTATTCTTTTGCTTCTTCTTCTTGATTGTTTTTTATGTCTGGCAAAGAATGATGGAGCACCGCTTTCACAGGTACTGAAAATGTAGTTACTTTTTACTCCAATAGTTTCTTCCCCAGAACCGCTAGACTCTGGAATTCCATGCCAGGTCTCTGCTTCTCCAATAGTACTGACGTGCAGAAGTTCAAGTGTAACGTGAACCGACATCTTGCTGCGCAAATCCCTACATAGTACCCCAGTAGTTGCTGTCTCTGATAGTAGCCCCCTACACCAAAGTGGCAATTTGCCTTGTTTGGGGTGAAAATGTAATAAACAATTTTTTAAAAAACATCGAATTTATGAGGGAAAGTTTTTACTATAAAAATAAAAATTCAGAGGATCATTAAAGCACTGTATTTTTATTGTCCGGATTATGATTTCAGATTTCTGAGGCTTATGCACCGCTTCTCGTCAAATAATACAGTCAACAACTCTCATCGTATCAACACTGTAACATTATCCTAGACCTAATCTAACATATAAATAAAATCAAAAATGTAAAAATCTAAATGTAAAAGTCTTAATCCACACTAACGCATTTCTAACAAGCCTACTAATATAGTTGCTTCCATTGCATGAGTTTTTTTTTTTTTTTTTTTTTTAGTAACAATGAAATAGCAATCTCCCAAAATCACTTTGAGGAGTGTAACTATTCATTAGATATATAACCTCTACAAACTAACCCTGTAACATTAACTAACTACGCGGGGTCGCAGAAATACCTGGATTAAACACAGGCGCGGAGCAAACCCTCTCAGGGCTGATGGACTCAGTAGACCTTCCCAAATCATCCGTCTAAGAGAAGGGAAACTCTGAAACTAAACCTAAGGGGAGGAAGGACACTCCAGTCTTGGATGACAACCTTCCGAGAGCTGGTGACTCAATCAAATTACTGGTCTGCAAACCTCAATTGCTTAAGGAGTAGATAGGCTCTGTCTATCGCCCGGCTTCCACACTCCTTCTTTGCCTATTAGTCAGGCGCAGAGACGCTATCACAATGAGTCGACAGAAACACTCAGTGGTAGATCTTGTTTCTTGTCTAGGTCAATGAACGCCGTTTCCCCCACTCCCGACACATACCACCCCTCAAAACTGGGCATTTGGGAGTGCTTGAGTACCGCATATGCCTGTGAAATTAGATTGGGTTGACCTTCTTCTGATGGCTTGAGAGTACAGAATTGACAGTTCCTGGCTGCTGTTAGTACCGCTTAGAGCGGCTGCTCCATCAACAGTTGTATAATATCGGGATGTTTCCGGTGCCATGTCGCGCATGGAAAGGGATCCTGCAATCATCCCTGATGGGCTTTCCTAAGGACACAGTCCTAGTTGAATAAAGGTCAGCTGATGGTCTACTTGTGTTGCATGTCTGATACTCTGCATGACCTCTTGTTCAGCTCCCCCTTACCTAACTGAAACTCTAAAAACATGAAGACATTACAATAAAAAAATAAGCTTAAACCAGGCTTAGGGACAAACAAATCCACCTTGCCTCCTCCCTTGAGGCTTGCATTCACGAACATCCGTGGGCTTAGAACTAATTTAGCTGATGTTGAAGCATTTCTTCTAACAAATGCCCCTCATATCTTAGCACTAAGTGAGACTAACCTACACTCCTCCATTCCTTCTAACTACTTTAACATGCCTGGATATCTCTCACTCTGCCGTAAGAATTTGACAGACATATGCACGGACTTGGAGTCTACATTCGTAATACCCTCCCCTTGTCTAGAGAAACAAGCCTAGAATCGGACGATCAAGCCGTTATGTGATTTAGACTAAACATGCAACATAACATTAGCTACTTTTCGTTTCTCTACCGCTCTCCCTCGACTCAGGACATTACCATAATAAACAAAGTCTTTGACAACATAGTAATATCACTCTCCCTCAACACTAGCGCGCTAGTACATATATTTGGTGAATTTAATGTCAACCAAAAAAACTGACTTGGATTCTCTACTCACACAGATGCAGCGGGCAGCACAACACATAGCTTCACTATATCTCACTCGCTATCAAAAAAGATTACGTTTCCGAACCGTTTCCCTGACCAGCAATAACAACACGCATCATTTCTAGATCTGTTTTTGACTACAGTTCCCGATGATTGTATAACAAATGCGGACAGCCCACTCGGGAACGCTGATCAGGGAGTGATAATGGTCGGAATCGCCATAAACTCTAGACCCAAAACTGAATAGCCGCTGCTCAAAACACCGAGATATTATAAGAAGACTTACTGGAAAGCCATCAGAGATCTTATCAGAGATTCCCTTATGGGGAAATATTTTTTCTCTTTCTGCTAAACAGTGCGCAAATGAGGCCACTGAATGGTTCAAAACGGCAATTGAAGCATGTTCCCCTGCGGAAATTTTATAGCAACCCCCACTCTCCCCAATGGGTTACTTTTACTTGCGCAACTGCCATTGCTCAAACGCAGAATTCATGCGGCAGATTTAACCGACATAAGTCAAGTTCAAAATTATGTAGGAGATGGAAGTAACGTTAAGAAAGAAATAGCTACAGCTAAGAAAGAATTTACGGAAACAACACAAAAACGCATTGAAGCACAAAAATTAGGAAATCGTGACTTCTGGAAAATCTACAACAGTGTAGTAAATAATGGACAATCAACAATTCCCCCACTAACCAACAATCACGAGGTTGTTTGCTCAGCAACCGAGAAAGCTAATATGCTTGCCAGTCGGTTTGCCTCCAACTCCACACTAGACCCTGCTAACAACCCTTTCCCGGACTTTGCAGACAGACGCCACGCTAGACGATCAAAAAATCACCCCTGCTCAGGTGCATGCTATCATAAAAACCTTGACACTTCAAAAGCATGTGGACGTGATCTCATCCCAGCTGTGCTATCAAAAAAGTGCTCAGCCGTAGTAGCTCCAATTCTCTCCAAACTCTACAACAAATGCCTTAAGGAATCTTGCTTTCCGGGCTGTTTGAAAACTGCTTCTATGGTAACAGTATTCAAGAATTCTGGCGAAAGAACTGACCCATCAAATTATCACCCCATTAGCGCCCTCCCATTTTCGCCAAAATATTTGAGACCATAGTTAAGCATGCTCTAGTCCATCACCTTACAGTTGCTAAATTTCTGACTGGCAAACAATATGGATTTATACAAGCCCGTTCAATAGTAGACATCCTCACTGTACTCTCTGAATGTATATACAAGTCACTGGACAAAGCGGAGGATGGCAGAGCTGTAGCTCTAGATATATCTAAGGCTTTTGACAGGGTATGGCATGAGACTCTCCTCAGGAAAATTAGAGCATACGGTATCACTGGTAGAATACTTAACATAATTAAATCCTTCTTAGACAAGAGAAAAATCCCGGTTGCCATCGACGGTCGTACATCTAAACAATATGATATAAATGCGGGAGTGGCTCAAGGGTCTATCCTTTGACCTCTATTGTTCTTAATATTCATTAATGACCTCCCAAACAAAACTGTCTATGAGATCGGTATATATGCTGATAACACCACGCTCTATAACAGGCATGACAGGAAACAAATGAACATGTACTAAATAAATTGCAAAAACACTAGAGGATGGCCTCCAATCTGTAGTGGAATGGGGACAAAAATGATTGGTCACATTCAATGCTGCCCAGACTAAACTGGCATCCTTCAATTATTACAAGAAACCTTCTCTGCCACCAATAGCAATGTCCAGTGACTCTTTATCGGAGAGTACATTTTTCAAACTGCTTGGCCTAACGTTCACAGGAAACATGAGTTGGAACAATTACATTGAAAGAACTAATGCTCTCTCTAATGTGCTAGAAAACTACTAACACCCGAAAGTATTCTGTACCTCCATAAGGCCACGATTCGCCCATGTATGGAGTATTGCTGTCACATTTCGGCTGGTGCATCTGCTACTAGTCTCTTGCACCTAGACAAGGTTCAAAAGAGAGTCGCCAATCTGATAGGCCCTGAACTGACATCTAAGCTTCAGCCTCTGTCCATTCGACGAAGTATTGTGTCCCTCTGCCTGCTCTAATGGCGAATGCTCTGACGAACTGCAGACACATGTGCCCCAACGACGTAGACGCCCTCGACAAACCCGACAGGCAGCTAAATCCCACCCCCACACAGTAGAAATTCCAAGATGTAAAAGATCTTTCTACTCCAGTAGTTTCTTCCCCAGAATCGCTAGACTCTGGAATTCCATTCCAGGTCCCTGCTTCCCCAACTGTACTGACATGCAGAAGTGTACGTGTTACGTGAACCGATATCTTGCTGTCCAAATCCCAGCATAGTACCCCAGTAGTTGTTGCCCCCTGATAGTAGCCCCTACACAAAAGGGGAAATGGGCCTTTTTTTTAGGTGAAAATGTAAAAAAAACAAAATTAAAATATGTAAATCATAAGGCATGAAGATATGAATTCGCTTGCGCCCAAAGCAGTTCTTCACAACGAAATCTCGTGATGAGAAAAAAACGATTTAAAAAAAAAACAAAAAAAAAACGGAGGCTTTCGGAATATCAACACATAGGAGAAATGTATATCTTAGGATATGTTTGAGGACATTGTTAGTTTTTACATCGATTGTGACTTTGTTTAATTTTACATACGTTTTAATATGTAGACACCCCGACAAGAAAAAGGACAGAAATTCAACTTTTCATTTCAAATTTTAATTAAAAAAAAAAACCTTTATTCCTCTTTCTGTCCAGAAGAGGCTTTTCGTTTAGGCCCTGTCGTCACTCCTGTGTCTCTAATGTGATGTCCGTTCGGCGCACACGTTTTTGAAATATTTTTTCCTTGACGAGACATCATCTGGACCGAGGACTCTGTGAGTTTTCTACACCTGCTATACGTACCTCAGCTTTATAATACACCATTAATCATCTATCGATATATGTTAATATTGATTGCAGTGATTTCAAATTGTTAAACAATTCCATGACTCACTAGCGCTTTATGAGCATCATTGTGCAATAAACATCATTGTAATATAAGCACTTTCTTACTGCGACATGGCTTTTAGCAGTAAAAACACAAACTACTCCTATATATATATATATATATATATATATATATATATATATATATATATATATATATATATATATATATGAAATAGCGACATCACCAGCACAGCCTCATCTTCCCATGCATAGTACAAGAAGAAACGCTCAATGCAATAATTGCTTGTGGGAATCAACCGCGGTGAAGAGTAAATCGGAAGCGATTACATCGGGAGCACCAATGGTCATTTACCTCAACTTTCTGCAAGCGGTAGGGAGTGCAACTACCGAGTTAGGCTGTGCAACCATTCGCGACGGTGTAAAGCTGTACATTTGTCTTCCGTGACGGAAGGCTTCCGACAACTGTTTGTCATAAAACTGTAATTTAATATCTTATTCGCAATGTTTTTTTTTAATAGAAAATATCTTAGGTTTAGCTAATGCCTATGTACATTACTATGAATATGCATATATGTCCTCATAGATTCGTATTCATATTTGATTACTGCATACATTTTATAGTATAACCGATACATAGATGACACACGCATATACATATGCTTACACACGCACACACACACTCACACACACGCACGCACACACACACATATATATATATATATATATATCTATATATATATATATATATATATATATATATATATATATATATATAGCATATCAGGAGGCGATGAAAAAATCCATAAAGTGCTCAATCGTTGATGTGAGAGCTGAAGATACAATATTTAAAAATTTGAAAAAAGTGAAAACAATGCAAAGTGAACAAATAGAGAAAAAAACGTTAAAAGAGCGTTTAAGACTCAGAGCTTCAAATTTTAAAACCGTAACTTAATAATCGACGCCAGTAGAATATGATGATGGAAGGAAGAAAGCGCGTGTGTGTAAGTGTATGAGTGGGTGTGTGGGTATGTGTGTGTGAGAGAGAGAGAGAAACAGAGCAAGGGTGTGCGTTTTTGTGTGTGTTTTCATGTGTATGTTTAGTGTGTGCGCACACGCGTATATATATATATATATATATATATATATATATATATATATATATATATATATATATATATATATATATATATATGTTTACCGGGGGGTGTTATGGAAAAAAACCCTGAAAGGTAAATGTCTGATTAAACGAACACATACCCACATAAAAATAAAGGTACGACAATTAACGGCAATAAATATATAATGAAATAAAGCATAAATATCTTAATTTAATTTAGAAAAAAATTAATTAAACTTAAATAAGGGTAAAGATAAAATGTAAAGATAAAATTAAAATTATTCCTTTAAAAATTAGATAATTTTAAAAAGATTTTTTTTAAATTGATAATTCTTTTAAAGTGTTGTTTATTTTATATAAATATATATATATATATATATATATATATATATATATATATAGTGTCGATATTTTTGGAATTTTCTGACGATGATATCCATATGGAGAAAAAATATCAATTGTCCGCATTCATTATGACAATATCGACTCTTTCCTAAATATATAACATAGGTTTACAATTGTAAAGTTGCAAATATATGGATAAAAGATAATAATTTAAGATGTTTCTTTTACATATTATCGTGTAAATTTCCATAGTATGCCCCGTTGATTCTCCGGCATCTATTCAACATCTAATCACCATTTATTGATAAACTAGTGATATTAAAGCCAAACCATTTGATGTAATGCGATCGAAGAAGCAGGTTAAGTCCATGTTTCATTTTTAGGTCCACAATAACCGTGGCATTTACTTAAAAATAAAATTCAGTATTATATTTTGGACGAGAAAATGAAAAGCATTAAGAAATAAACAGCATGAACGTGGTCGTTAATCTTCTTAAACATCGTGGTTATATTTTGACACCCGGACCCCATATGTCGTGTCTGAGACAGTCGCAATGGAATGAAAGAAAGGAAGAACTTCGACTAGACATTTTTTCAGGTTTATAAAAGGCATTTATTGCAGGTGCTTTCCGACAACGCAACGAATGTTATTTCCAAAATCTTTTAGTTCGCCATATATTTGACAAACTCTTCCATGTTTAATGCATGCTTTTCTAGATGCTTACCCCTTAAATGTGTTCCGTTCGTTTCCCTTCACGTGTGTTCTTTAGATATATATATATATATATATATATATATATATATATATATATATATATTCTGGATTTTACCTTCCTTACAATTGTATCTTTATCATATTTTTCTCACTTTTTCCCCGTTTCTTGCTTTCCCAATATCTTTGAATTCATTACTATGCAAAATTTATCGTATATTTAGCACACCTCTTCCCTTTGATAAAAAGAATTTCACACTTAAAAACTCCACTGGAACAAGGTTTTTCTTGTTTTATTTATTCTCGGCCATTTCTCAGGTTTTACAAAAGGCATTTGTTACCGGTGCTTTTCGACAACGCAATGCCTATTGTGTTAAAATTCTCTTAGTTCGTCCGTTATTTCACACATCTCTACTGTACCAAACGTGTGATTTTCTAGATTCTTGCCCCCCCCCGTGTGTTACCGTCTTTTGCTGTCCACGTGCGTAATTTTTTCTGCATTTTATCTTCAGTTTCTCAGCTGCAACGTCACCTCGAGAACAAGAACGGGCATTTGCCTATGTGCTATAAGGCTGCTGCGGGTGCTACATGTGCAAGGTGTTCTGATGCATAGCAGCCCATCATGTTTAGGTGAATATAGAATCGTATGTGTTTTCTTACGTCATTGGGAAGAATATTCAAGAATGATCGCTTTCGTTTACTTGAAACTACACCTAAAAGACATATCAGTAAATATTTGTACAAGTTCCCTTTGATAATTGTGTTTAAGAAATTGATTTAATAATACATAAGTACAATATTCCCAAATGTGTCATTTTCAAGTCAACACGAGTCTCTAGCCAGCCATTACTTGTTATTCTCTAGCAGAAGAAAGTCTTGTAAATTTAATCGATATTCCCTGAAGCAATAATACGTAAAACGCCTGATAGCAAAGAGGAATACAACATAAGTGTTGTTTAGCAATAAGTAGTTTGATTAACGAAACATTAATTTTCTAGGGAAATTTTCTTTTTAAAATTCGCGGAGGAAAACAAATATATAATACACATAGAAAGCAAAAATAAGTCGTTTAATAAAGAAATTTTCCTAACGTAATTTTTGATATTATCAGTTACTTTTTCTCCAGCGTTTTTAATTAAAAACGTGTTCATTATTTTTCATTGTATTTTGTATTAGTTAGGTCATGGTGTATTCTATACAAATATGTCTATTAGTACGAACACTAGTGAAAGTTGATATTCGTTCTTAAATTATGCATGATGCACACACATTGATTTTTAAAAAAATATGACATTTTCTCGAAAAAAATAATTAAAGAACCTTTAACCGTTATCCCTATAACCTTACCATATAATGTTTTGTGTTTATTAAGTATATTTATATTATATAAATCTGTTATGAAACCCTTCAGCACTGTTGCGATAGAATCAGGTTGTTTTTGTAAGTCGAAAAAAAATCAACTCGATCCTGTTTTCTTAATTGACTTTTATACAAAGTTTAGTTTTTTTTTAAGAAAGGCAGGACAACAGGCGTAATATTCCATTATTAGAAAAGACATGACGGATGAATGTATATATATATATATATATATATATATATATATATATATATATATATATATATTAGTATATATATATATTAGTATATATATATATATATTTATATATATATATGTGTGTGTATGTATATTTACACACACATATATATATATAGATATACTTATATGTATGCACACACACACAAACACACATCCACACTATATATATATATATATATATATATATATATATATATATATATATATATATATATATATATATAATTGTGAAAATTGTTAAAATATAACCTCCGATTACCGGGCGATCTCGCGGACGATTGCATCTTTTAAGAAAGAATGACATGTGAGAGGTATATATCTATATATCTATAAAAGTGAAAGTGTCTGGCTGTGTGCATCTGTGTGTGTACATTTCACTACGCAATAACTCTGTCAATTTTAGTCTACGGACTCTAAATTTGATATACAGCGTACTGAGGTTTGGAAATATTGATGTGATCGGTTTTTTGGCAAGAAATGTTGCGATTAAGGGGTCAAAGTTAAACGATTTGACCTTTGAGAACTCTACCAAACTCCTTCGATAATTTTGGGTCTACACACTTGAAATTTTAGATATAGGTTCCTTCGAAATGGATCTAAATTAATCACATTGTGTGAGCCCAAAACAATACATTTGAAGGGGTCATAATAGGGGTCAATTTTTTTTTTAAATTGACCACTTTTTTCTTTTTATTGGCCAATATACACCACCAAATACCCGGGCAACTCATGCTGTGGACCATCTTATAATTTATTCCTTTAATAAGTTAATTTATACAATTCTTGACAGTATCTATTTTGTAGCGCAAAATGAATCACTTAATTTGTATATCAACTAGTGAATATTATATATATATATATATATATATATATATATATATATATATATATATATATATATATATATATATATATATATTCCTGTACTGGATTTCCATACTCACCACTGGAATTTTATCATATTCTTTTTTCTTCCTTTATCCCGTTTCTTGATTTCCCAATACTTTTAAACGCATATAACTGTCAAATAATATTTTTGATGCAAATATGATACATTCCATATTGTTTGTTCCATGTCATTCATTAACCTGCCAAACGTATTGCATATTTTGCTAACCTCTCCTCTTTAATGAGTAGAATTGCACTCTTCGAAACCCCATTTAAATAAAAAGATTTTTTGTTGTATTTGTACACCTTGTCAAATTATGAAAACGGTGTATACCTTCTTCCCAAAATGTATAAAGTTTTTTTTTAAATTTGAATAAATTCTCAATATCAAGATCTTTATATATATATATATATATATATATATATATATATATATATATATATATATATATATATATATAGTAAGTTATAAAATATATATGGCGATTAAGCCGCACTGAATATTTTGCATTTAATCCACTCTAAGACTCTTCAGGCTTATGCGCGAATTTGGTGGTTGTGTGTCGTTTTTATGTACGCATATTGTATTGAGATTTTTGTTAGCGAATAAGCTTTCTAGTATCCACCGCGCCCTTCCAGCCAATGAGCATGCACTTATCGGACAAACGCCTATTTGACCTCTGGTTGACCTGTTCCTTCGTGTATGTGCTCTATTTAGCCTGGATATCTAGTTTCTTGATCTATTTTAAATCTAGGTTGGTGTTTTTTATGTTAGTTTATATAGAAAATTATATATGTACATACATATATGTACATATATATACTCGATTAAACCTAGAACCCTATCTTCCAACGTAGACCTCTACTACCAGGTCTCCTTCTCCAACATCAGGGGTCTACGTTCCAACCATCCAGAGGTTGAAACCCAATTACAGGAGACGAAACCGGGCATATTATTTCTAAGTAAAACTGGAATAGGGCCGACCATACATCAGCTTCCGTACATTCATATCTGATTTACATCTGCACTCTATGTTTAAAAAGGAAGTGTCCTCTATAGTATCAGATCCGACCGAATGGTGAATTGTAGGCATAGACCAATTAATACAATTTAAAACATTCCAACAAAAACCTAACAGCCAGCCATGGTTCTCCCCATTATGTGCTGCTGCTATCGCGCACAGAAATTACTTTTTCCATAGCTAAAAACGTAATAGATGCACTGAGACTAAAGTTGCTTTCAGGACTGCCAGCAACCACTGTAAAAGAGTAATAAAAAATGCAAAAGAGCTATATGTCCAGTCTGTTAATTCCAAAGTATCTGATCAGCGGCTTGGTTCCCACCAGTTTTGGCAAATAACAAATAGGATCCTGACCAGAAGTGTGCGTTCTATCCCAACCATTATCAATGGACCAGAGGTCATCTCGTCAGTATCAGACAAGCCCAAACTATTTGCCAAGAACTTTACAGCTAATTCCACCCTATGCGACGAAGGTCATCAACTCCCCATAGTTCCTCCTATAACACAGAACAAGCTAGGTAACATACAAATATCCGTGCAGGAGGTCGCAAAGCTAATCAAGAACCTAGTTTCCAGTAAAGCAACTGGCCTTGATGGAATCCCAATTATAGTGTTAACAAAGCTTCAACCAGAACTTGCTCCCATACTTATGAAACTATTTAAGCGCTGCCTTGAGGAGAAGTGCTTTCCGACTCCCTGGAAGACCTCATCAGTTTGCCCTGTATTTAAGAATTCAGGTGATAAGTCATCTCCCTCTCAGTACAGATCAATAAGTCTCCTGTGTGTTATGAGTAAGTTGCTGGAATCCATATTAAATAGAGAAATAGTCAACCCCCTCAGAAGGAGCAACCTTCTTAGTGACACACAATATGGTTTCCGCTCTGCAAGATCTACCGCAGATGTGCTGACGGTTATATCCCACAGGATTAGTGAATCTCTTGACAAAGGCTTACTTTCTAGGGCAATTGCACTTGACATATCAAAGGCCTTCGACAATTTATGGCATAAGGGTCTATTCACAAGAGTTCCAGCTACGGTATAACTGGAAATGTTTTCTCAATCATTAAATCATTTCTCTCCGATAGACTCATAAGAGTAGTGGTAGATGGACAAAAATCTGAGGCCTGCAATATAAATGCTGGAGTCCCTCAAGGGTCAATCCTGGGCCCAACTCTCTTCCTGATCTACATCAATGGCCTCCCTAAACACATACTTAAATCATTCGTGGATATCTATGCTGATTACACGACCATCTACGGCAACACATCAAAGACTGTAAATGACAAAGTTCTCTCTGATTCTCTCTCTTCTGATCTCGAGCGCGTGGTTCAATGGGGGAAGATGTGACTGGTTACCATTAATGCATCCAAAACCAAACTCCTATCCTTACATCATCAACGCTCTGATCCCCATCTGGCATCAATTGTGATGGATGGCTCTCGTCTGGGTGAGGCCCCGTGTTTTTGACAAGCTTCTAGGTTTGACCTTTACTCCTGATCTGAAATGGAACACGTACATCAAGTCTGTTGCCATGGTCGCTGGAAAGATGGTGGGATCCTTCTACCGCTCCAGAAGATATCTCACTACTGATGCAATTCTCTATCTATATAAAAGCCAAGTACGTCCAAGGATGGAATACTGTTGCCATATCTGGGCAGGAGCTGCTAAAAACAGCCTATCCTGCCTTTACAGAGTACAAAATAGACTTCGTGGCTTAGTGGGGGATGGCCTTTTCCCTACCCCGCAATTTCTCTCCCACAGAAGAGACGTTGCGAGACTATCCTTGTTTTATCGTTATTTCCATGGCAGGTGCTCATCTGAACTCCAATCTCTGGTCCCCCTCGCCAATCTTTTACGAAAAACACCCGTCTAGCTGAATCCACTGTCAAAAATTTTCCCCACTCTATATGTGTGCCTAAATCAAAACGCAGATTCCATGAACCAAGCTTCTTTCTTAGAACTGCACGCCTGTGAAACTCTGCTCCGTCTGCCTGCTTCCTACGTGACTACAACTTGGATGTCTTCAAGTCCAACGTTAACAAATTCCTAATGAACGGCCCCCTTAAGTAAACACGTCATCAAATCTCCACACTAACGTAATGTACTTGCAATAACCCTTATCCCTGAGTTGCTTCCGGGCCTTGATAAGTGGTGATCACTGTGTAAAAAAAAAAACATATATATACATACATATATTTGATCGTGTATGTATATTCATGTTTATTTAATTTATTTATTTGTTTAGTTTCTATTGTTTTCTTAATTTTTAATCTATTTTGTATCGATATCCTAGAGTAAATTTTATCTTGTGATCATTGTGTTTTCTATTTCTCTTCTACAGTTTAATAGATGGTGGCGTTCTTTAAATTACAGGATAGCAAATTATTCATGAAGGCATAATATATATGGGTCGTCTAGGTCCCTACACGTAGTAGCTTGTCTTATTAGTTTCCATTCAACTACCGGCTTATATCCGCATTATTTGGGTCACCACTATTTATTTGCTACCGCTGTTTTCATGCGGTGTTTTTTATTGTTGAATATACTTTTGTGGTCATAATATCGAGTTTTGAAATCTAAGGAAGTCATGCCTACGTAATATTTCTTGTTATTCGGGTTTTCTTTCGCAAATCTTGTTGCTTGGTAAACTACGCTTTTGGTTAGACATTTATTTTGAAGTGGGCAAAGTGTGTGGTGTCTACAATTGCATTTCTCTTGTTCGTTATTAGTATTTTTATTTGTAGTATGGTTGTTCTTGTCTGGGGTATGTTTATTATTATTATTATTATTATTATTATTATTATTATTATTATTATTATTATTATTTCTGCTAGTGTAAGTTTTATTTTTGTCATGGTGTCTACTTTCTTATTGTTTATTTTGTTGCTTACATTGTTTTTATTTAATATTTTGTTTTTATGTGCTTTAATTATCATCTCTAAATTTTCGCAACCACTTTAGGATAACTTTAAGGTATTTTTATTGAAAATTTTCTGTAAGGGTTTGGTTGCGGGAAAGTATTTTTCAATAAGACCTAGAAACTTCTTGCCAAGTTTTGTTTTTAACATTTGATTGTATGGGTTCGTATAGCAAATTATAATTCTTTTTCTTCTATTTTAAATTTTATTATAGTTATTGGTGTTTTGTTGCTTATATTTGATATCGATATGTTTGTATCCACTATTTTTCATGGCTGTTTCATAGATATTGGTTGACCTGTTAAAAGCATTTTCATCGCTTGAGTTATTACTGTGTCTACTTACGATGGAGTTAGGAAGCTCTTTTATAATTGATGCTGGGTGATTGGACTTAGGGTTTACGTATATTGGAGTAGCGTTATCTTTTAAGTATGGTTCATATGTGTTTTTATCTAAATTTAACGTGACGTCCAGGAAGTGTGTTATTTTTATGTTATCTGATACGTTTGCTTTTAGGCCTAATTTTTTCATTTCCTTCTGTATGATTTTCGTAAAGTTGACTATGTTGGAGTTTTTTATTATAGCTAGTCCGTCATCTCCATGTAGGCCGATATCCGTAGTATCAAATTTGCTATTGAGGGTATATAGAATGAATAATCCCACAAGATCTGATGCCTCTGCAGAATCCCTGGCATCCATCCCCAAATCCAACGAATTTTTTTTCATTTTATTATTTATCCATTGGTTATTGTTATTTATTAGAACTGATTTTCTACATTTTTGATGATGTTGATTTCTTCCGAGGATATATCAGTGTATATCTCGGAAAATTCTAGGGCAATATTAAAAAGTTCTTCGGATATCGAGGGATAAAAGTCTATGATGTCGAACTGTATAAACGTACATTTATCTTTGTTTTCTATATTTTTAAACCAGGTGATTGCTTCGGTAGTAAATGCCCACTGGTTTAATTCTAGGTCTTCTTTGATTTGTTTGCTTACTATAGAGACTATTGTTTTGCTAATTCTTCCTATTTTTGGTTTAGTTGGGTTTATCAAGCGGGTGTTGGAGTTATTATTAAAGTCCAATTTGTGATCTTTAAGCAGAATGTATGCCTCTCTAGGTTTCAATTTGCCAACTGCATCGCTAATTTTTAATTTATCGGTAATTTTTTTTTACTTTCAGTATTTATTATATCTATGCAATCACATTCGTTTGTGTCTAGTTTTTTGTAGTTTTTGTAATGTGTTCTGTGATTAGGTTGTTATATTATTGTTTATCTATGTTATAAAAGTGTGTTATTTTATTAGAGATGTTTGTTTCTTACGATTTTGTGTTGTTTCCGTTGGAAATTGTTAGGTTGATTGTGGAATTCTAAGTTTTTAAGTACGTTTAAAAGATCATTTTCACAGTTTATCAAAAGGTCTACTGTTTTCGCATTTTTAAGGGTTTAGGAAACCATAGGATTCTTTTTTGTTTACGTTTTCATCTTTAAGGAAGAAATTAGCTCGCCATCGCATTTGGCGTATTAGTTAAACTGTTTTTGTCATTAATTTTATAATATAGCTATGTTTGCTAGATGTGGGGATATTTTTTAGCGATGTTTCGAAATCATCTCTTTCTATATCTATTTTTAATATGGTGAAAAAATATTTTGAGAGTGGTCAACTGCTTTAGGAGGAAAGTATAACTACTTAATTTACTCACATAAAATTAATATACGAAATTATAAATTTATGCGTAAATTTACTTAAAAAGTGCTGAATACGTACGTAGAGCTAGTTAGTAAATTATAAAATATATGCATAAACATGAATATACATAAACAATCACACATATATCTATGTATATATGTGCATATATGTATATATATATGTATATATATATATATATATATATATAAACTAACATAAAAAACACCAACCTAGATTTAAAACAGATCAAGAAACTAGATATCCAGGCTAAATAGAGCACACACACAGAAAGGAACAGGTCAACCAGAGGTCAAATAGGGTTTTGTCTGATAAGTGCATGCTCATTGGTAGATAGGAATGGCGCGTTGGATACAAGAAAGCTGATTGGCTAACTAAAATTTCAATAGAAGATGCGTATATAAAAACGACACACAACCACAAAATTCGCGCATTAGTCTGAAGAGTTCTAGAGAAGATGAAACGCGGAATATTCAGTGTATCTTAATCGCCATATATATTTCATAACTATCTACGTATTGAGCACTTTTGACGTAAATACTTGAAGTTTACGCATAAATTTATAATTTCGTATATTAATTTTATGTGAGTAAAATATGTAATTATATATATATATATATGTATATATATATACATATATATATATATATATATATATATATATATATATATAACGCCTTAAAATTAATTTTAGAACGAGCCCTGGTAATCGCTTACACTTGGAAATTCATCAGAAGTTTATTGCTGGTTTGAAGCATACCAAGGCGAATCAAATAAAGACGACAGAACAAATACTGAGAGATATACAAGTATAACAAAATAAGAAAGAGGAGGGGAATAGAACAAGAATGAGAATTCGGCTGATATATATATATATATATATATATATATATATATATATATATATATATATACAAGTAGATGTACCCGCCCGTCCACGCATTGTCTTGCCTAAGTCAGCTTTACGCAAACATTAGATTGATTTGTATCATACAGAAACACACTCTCACGCACAACCGCTCCCGCCCATACACAGACTCGAGCGCAGATACACACGACCAAAGACACACACATAAAAGCACATGCACGCACACATGCATACATGCACCGGACACACACACACAGATACGCACACGCACAAATACACGCACACGCACTTTACAAATAATCAGGAATAGACTATTTAAAGGATCCAAAGTAAAACATAAGTAGCTTTTGAAGTATTTGGACTGTCAATTTCTGGTTATTATTAAATGTTAAAGTCGCCACAACAAAATGAAACTTATATCATCAAACGACTGCTTTAATGTTAGTTATTTCCAAAAATTGTATTCAAATTCATGCGATATTCACGAAGATATGACGTTTTATTCTTCATCGTGAAATTTCCATTGTCCATCACTTTATTGTAGGTTTCTTAAAATGTTGTTTTAGAGAAAAAATACAATGTCTTATCAGGTGAACTTTATTTTTATATTATATTTTTCTGTCAAAGAATAATAAGAAAAAGCACATCCTACGTGCTAAGCCTCAAATAAATGAATTATTTATCGATATATCCACGATTTTTTAAATAACTTGAAACAACCTTTTGTCCCACGTGGAAGTCAATTTTTGATCTCAAAAAGGCTTTATGGCTCTATCAATACCAACTATGTTATCCACAAGGCATCGTTTGAAGTAAATTGCTCTCCTCCCTCAAAAACTCCTCTTTTTAATATTGACCAGAGACATGCAATGTGGTAAGGTCTGGAGAACACGGTGGTCAGGTCATGAGAGTTTCTCCAAAGAAGCCCATAGATTCAAGGAAGGCTGCAGTCTCCCAAGCAGAACGGGATGCTGCATTGCCATACATAAAAAATAATCTGAAAGTTACGTGACAATGATAGGTCATATAGCCAGGGTGACAATGTTTATCCAAAAAGGCCGTGTATGCATTGCTGGTAAGTTTTACATCCTCTGGAACTCGGAATATTTAAACCAACTAATCCCTTATAATTCTCGCCCAAAACATGATGACTACACTTCCTCGTTCGTGATGAACTCTGTAAGGGGTTGGCGTTCCGTTCGAGTTCCAAACTTTGGCCCATCCATCCTGACCATCAAGAGAAGCACATATCTCATCTGTAAATAAGACACGTTGGAAATCCATTTTCATGTAATTCTATGCCCAAACCATTCGTTTTCCCCTGTGCTGTTTGCTCGATGGAGGCCTTGGAGAAGTTTTGATGTTCCTTGCCATCTCATTCAACACATTACATCGGGCCTGCCTGGATCTTAGAGTGATTCCTGCTCTTGAAAAAATGGAAGCACTGGTGCTGTTTGGGTTTCGGTTGACTTCCCTACGAATTTTCCGAATATCACGATGTGAAAGGTTTCTCCTTGTTCCCTTATCCTTTTTGTATTTGGTGTTGGAGTTGTTCACGAATGAAGCCAAAGTTCTTGGATCCCTTTCCAGCTCCATAACTAAATTTTTGATGAACAATCCTTCTGCAAGTCCAGCAACACTCCTTTCCTTTTTGATAACCGTTAATCGCCCCCCTTTTTTTGTATTTTAAAAGACCTGCAATAAAGCGATGGACAGTATTAATTACTTGATAATAAATAAAATGTCGTGAATATCGCATGGATTTGAATAAAATTTTGGGAAATAACTAACCTTGAAACTGTCATTTTATGATACAATTTTCATTTTTGTGTGACGTATATTTAGTGAAATATTGATATATTACTAATCTGCAATAAAGCGATTGACACAGTTTAGGTCATTTTGTAGGTTATCGGCAATATCCGGGTCTCAACTATATTATTAGCTTAATCCGTTTTTTTTTAATTAGCGTAAAAATAATGTTAGTCAAATAGGCAACAATAGACAGTTTAAGGGTTTCCAAAGCATCAATAAGTATATATTTGAAGTAAATGAACTGTCAATTTCTGGTTCGTCCAAATTTTATGTCGGCTATACTAATCGCTTATTTCGTTTTTTTTTATTATTTAGCAGAACAAAAGAATTATAGTAAATCGAAATAATAAGTAAATGTTAGAGTCAAGGAATATTAGTCACTGTATAACTTTTCGGCCAAGTTCGGGCTTCGGCTATATTATTCGCTTGATCCGTTGTATTTTCTATTTAGTGCAAAAAGAAAGAATTTTAGTCAAATATTCACAAACAGACAGTGTAAAGGCTTCCAATTATACATGAGGAGATTTTGCATTATATGAACTGTTATTCTCTGGTTCGTCAAAATGCCGGGTATCAGCTATATTAGTCGCTTAACTTGTTTTTTTTTATTTAGCATTACTAAAGAAACATTTCTGTACATCGAAGTAAAATTATGTTAGAGTCGAGCTTTATAGGTCACTATGTAATTTTTATGAAAAATCCGTGTCTCCGCTATTTCAACAGCTTAACCTGTTTCATTTTTTTATTAAAGGGTTAAAAGAGAGAGTTTTAGTCAAATAGTCAGTTATAGATAGATTTAAGATTTCCAAAGCATACATAATGAGATTGTTGATGTAACTAAACTGTCAGTTTCATGTTCATCAAAATACCGGGTATCGGCTATATTAATCGCTTAATCAGTTTTATTTTTTATGTAACTAACTAAAGAATGAAAATGGTCAAATCGTTATTTAAAACATGGATACATTTAAGTAGCTAATAAAAAATGAAATAAGTGATTATCCGCGTGTACCGATGTGTCGGTAAACAGTAATTCATAAGTGACGCCATATTTTAAAATTTCTGTAGCGTTTGTTTTATAATAAGATTTAGATTCTGGAATGAACGTATTGCCAAGTGTCAGCTAATAAGTTTTGGCGGATTGTGGGAAGGGAAAATTTAAATTGTTTATTTGGAAATGAGAAGGTCGTGGAATTTCATGTAGTATAGATTCAAGCTTATACAGGGTGCAACCCCAGATCTGCTGAAGGCTTAGAATTCCTCCAGATGATGAGTGGGAGGGGTAAGAGAAATCGTTACTTAGAGGGAAAAATAAGAATTACTTCCTCTTAATATTGCTGTGATTGTGATGATGTTGCTCCTCGAATATAATATACGATTTTATTATGACGACTTAATGTGTGAAAAATGGCGTTCTAAAGTTACATATAATAGTGCCTAATAATGTAGACATTATCAATAAATATGGTATCTGATGTTGCAAATCTACGGCACTTCAGTTTAGATAGGAATGTCTGCAATTAGAATATAATATAGCAGGTAATTTAATATAAAATGTTACGTACAATTAATATTGAGTAGTTATGAAAACGATTAAGATATATTTCAACGCTATTAGTTACATAAAAAAAGTGAAACTGACTCCGGGGAGAAAACTATAAAACGATCCATTATTTAGACACTGGTACAAGCTTGATTTTCAATTACATTCTGGGCAATGACAAATTCAAAACCTGAAAAAAGTGTAAAAGAAACTTTGCTTAGTCTAGTTTCAGTTATATGATTTTATGCGTGTCTGCAAGCTCAACGAGGTTGGACCCACATAGATAGCAGTGCACTTAAATTCATAAATACCATTACTTTGCGTTATGTGGACAAACCGTCCTTCATAACAAGAGGGCATGCAGATCTTACCTCGAAAATCAACCGTAATACGACAGACAAGAAACAATTATTGACATACTTCATAATAGGTTTTTCTAAACCCCCCAATACATGTAATTTGAAATAACCATGAAATTCTGACGGGCTCAGGACTATAGGAGAATTATATTCTTTTAACCTTATTATTAATAATATATATTGTCCGGATAACCATCACGAATGAACATAAAATGTTACATTCCTGCTCGAGTTTGAAGAACAAATACAAAAGGCTCTATGCATTAATGTCTTAATGAGTTCAATTTTTCTAAGGATAAACTCAAATGAGCGCCAGTCTATATAAAGTCCGGTAAAACTCGGCTTGCAATATAATGTCGTAAGAAACAAAAAGTCTTATTACGTTAAATCAATACATTTAGGAAAAGTAACAACCATCATTCGCATTCTCCATAGTCAATGATAATTCTGTGTGGAGATTATCGAAGTAAATTGTTTCTTCAATCTCAAGAGCCCAGGTTGCAAACGTATCATCAACATATCTAGTCCGTTTGTCCCCCTTTTTTTTCTTACTCGTATAATTCAGAGTATTAACTATTACATGTTAATTTGATTTGCCTTTTGTATATTTCAAACCCAATCATTCACTTCTGATGAGTTTGTAAGTGAAAGGGACCCATATCGTTTGTTTCTATATTATTATCAAGGTTTTATACAGTTTAGAACTATTAAAAAGTTATATGAATGTGTGTGTATATATATATATATATATATATATATATATATATATATATATATCATTCAACCACGGTAGTGGTTGAATATATGCTTAAGTCCGAAATTGAATGAATATATATATATATATATATATATATATATATATATATATATATATATATATGTATGTGTGTGTGTGCATGCGAGGCGCTTATACATGTAGGAAAATCAGTGAACACACATTAATGTACAATCTTAAGGGACTATGTCAGTAAGATAAACGAAGTGATACTCAACATGAAAATTAAGAAGTTAGAAAAAATTATATACGACATTTAGAGAATACGCTATTGTCGAAATTGACATTGTACTCAAAAATTTGATGAAATGCAAAAGGTCTTCAAGTTGAGGATATAACTTAAAGAATATCTCAATAGCTGCTTGTAGATTTATTGTTATTAAACATCAGTCGATTGTTGGACACATTATCAAGTAAGAAAGAACACATATTTTCTTCGTAACAATGCATATTCCCATAAATTTATTTGATTCATATTCGAAAGAAGTATGTCATAGGCTTTTCTTAGGTGAGTCTTAATAATGAAGTTTGCCACTTATAGGAGCTGAGGGAGAAAGCAGTGATTAGCCCTCCGGTAATTTATTAGCTCAAGTTAATTATCTAAGCAAAGAAGAGCAATTATTTTCACATTTTGATTTTCGTCGGTAATTATACAGATTAGATAATAAATCATATTGGTTGCACGAGAAACATATTATAATGGAGAATTGGTGTTTCTATCTAACCAAAAAAAAACCGGATATTTTTCAGTAGGAAACACTTTAAATCAACGAGTTTTCCTATTAGGGTGGTGCAAAAATAATGTCATGTAAAAAACATTATTTTTGCATCAAATCAATACTTGTTTCTTTAGTTAGGTACAATTTTTATTGCATACATATACTTATTAATTGATTTTTCATAAATACATTAATCAATAGAAACAATTCAATACATTAGTGTTAATTGCTTTGATAAAGATTAACGCGGTGCAACCAAGACCACATACAGTATTCCCCACGAACGCACGCATCGACGGCGACGACGATATCCACGATGAAGTCCCTTTTTTCTGCATGGTAGTCACCACTTATCAAGGCGCGGAAGCCACTCGGGGGTAAGGGTTAATGGGTATACATTGTGTACAGTAGTCAATGGGATATTGTCGTAGTAATACTTAGTAATGCAGATTTGATAAAGTGTCTTACGTAGGGGGTATCAGGAATTTGTTTATGTTGGACATGAAGACATCTAAGTTGTAGTCAAGTGAGAAACAGGCAGACGGAAGAGAGTTCCACTGGTGTGCACTTCTAAGAAAGAAGCTCTGTTCATGGAATTTACGTTTTGATTTAGGCACAGATATAGAGTGGGCGAAATTATTGACAGTGGTTTCAGTTAGACGAGTGTTTTTCGTGGAAGATTGACGAGGGAGGACCAGAAATTGGAGTTCAGACGAGCACTTGCCATGGAAATAACGATAAAATAAAGACAGGCTCGCAACGTCTCTTCTGTGGGAGAGAAATTTCAGGGAGGAGAAAAGGGCAT
Organism: Euprymna scolopes; assembly: GCF_053919585.1. Classification (NCBI taxonomy): domain Eukaryota; kingdom Metazoa; phylum Mollusca; class Cephalopoda; order Sepiida; family Sepiolidae; genus Euprymna; species Euprymna scolopes. The sequence goes on along the minus strand of NC_136492.1, from coordinate 82,806,997 downwards.
CCCCCACTAAGTCACGAAGTCTATTTTGTACACTGTCAAGGCAGGATAGGCTGTTTTTAGCAGCTCCTGCACAGTATGTGGCAGTAGTACTCAATCCTGGGACGTACTTGGCTTTTATATATAGAGAGAATTGCGTCAGCAGTGAGATATCTACTGGAGCGGTAGAAGGATCCCACCATTTTTCCAGCGACCCGACTTGATGTACGTGCTCCATTTCAAATCCGGAGTAAAGGTTATTCCCACAAGCTTGTCAAAACATGGAGTCATCCATTTACATTGAAGCCAGATGGGATCAGAGCGTTGCTGATGTAAAGATAGGAGTTTGGTTTTAGATGCAGTAAAAGTAACCAGCGACCTATTTTCCCATTCTACCACACGCTCAAGATCAGAGAAGAGAGAATCAGAGAGAACTTTGTCGTTTACGGCCTTTGATGTTTTTGCCATCAGCATAGATGCCAACGAATCGTGTAAGTATGTGTGTAGGGAGATCATTGATATAGATCAGGAAGAGTGTTGGTCCCAGTATGGACTCCTGAGGGACTCCAGCATTAATACTTTGGGTTTCTGGTTTCTGCCCATCAACCACTACTCTTATGAGCTTATCAGAGAGAAATGATTTAATAATTTAGAAAATATTTCTTGTTATACCTTAGCTGGAAATCTTGTGACGTAGGCCTTTATGCCACATCTTATCAAAATCTCTAAAACAAAGCGAGTTGGATGGGATAATGTTGGTTCTGATGTTTAGGGCATATAGCGATGGATGAGAAGAAATGTGCCACAAGGTTTTACATTTTAAGCTGTCGAACTTAAGTGAGATTAAGTCGACGACTAGATGAGCAGACATCCATCGCTATAGCCTTAGTAAACCCTGTTTTCTACATGGATTGTGCTTGTCGCCGTACGAACAATATGTAATAACCTATGTTTCCGTCGTAGTTTGAAGCCAACAAAATAAAATATTAAAGATGAGGTAATCACGTATATTAGTTTTAAAAAAAATTATACTGCATTAATGCAAGAAAGAACCATTACAATTTTTAAACGGGAATGTAAAGCATGTTATCAGCAGAGATCTGTAATATGTATAATAAAGATTGTCTGGGAATAAACATGGTGTAGCCTCAGTCGCAAAATAGACAATCAATAGAAAATAACTTTTTCTGTTGTACATTTATTTCCTCAACCTCTCGTTGAAACTCTGAAGTCACTCACGTATTAGTCTTCTCAAACTTCATCCGCGTATATCACATGATCTCAAACGTGCCCTCTCGTGATCGTCCCCTTTCTTCTTTTTATAGTCTTCTTTTACAGGTGACCTCATTTCTCATGCATTTGCATATAACCGTTCTCGCTATGATACCCACATGGTCAGAATAATGGAAAATGGTATCTTAAGCTTTACATATTAGAATGATTACCATCTTAAAGTATAGTATTAAAGGAAATGTGCTAGCACGTTCTACTATCGGTTCGGTTGGCGACGGTAAAGTGTCTAGTTTCCATTTGAGATCCATCGCCCTAAATGTTGTTTACCACGAATTTGCTGCAAACTGCTGAGTAAAATAATTTAAAAGCCAACAGAAAATAAGAATTATTTGTTCGTTTAAAACACTCCTCTTATCACTGGTACTAAATAGAAAAACAAAGAAATAATAAACTGAGAAAAGACGTAAGCATTAGGCGAAATTATGTTAGTTACGTTTTGAGCTTGAAGATCTTGTTTCCAATTTAAGCAAATCAACAAGGACTGATGTACTAAGGTTTCTATCAGATGTATATTTTTTGCTTTCAAGAAAGAAGGAATTCTAGCTAATGCAATGACCTGTAAAAGTAGAGTTCATGTATACCATAGACAAAACTCGTGCCTGATCTTTCAATGAGAATACCGAAGTATTTTTATTTAGCTATAAACATTATCATCTATAATAAGCATCAATGTAGAATGAAGCAAATTTAATAGAATCAGACACCCCATAGCTTTCGTGTAATGATATACATATGGTAAACATGACACCTACACAGCGAGAATAGCACATCAGTTTAGGCAACTGATTAAATAAAAGAATATAAGAAAAGAAAAAAACATACCTCGATTTAATAATACTAGACTTGCACCTAGTATTTTGTAAAGGTCTTGAAAAATTATGTACTTAAAAATATTTTCAGATACACACACACACACACACCTTGAATGCCTACTGGATAGAACTTGAATGCCTACTAGACATTATCCTCGAGGGTCTTATGTCTCTCCGTACAGAGGTTTGTCAGAACCACCTGGTATAAGAATATTTTTCCCTAGAAGTAAACCCTGACCAAATATTCACAAATCACGTAGTAATTTTTGCCCAAATAAGATCTCGCTATTGCAAACCCATACTAGCTTTTAAGAAGAATGGTGCAACTCCTCCAAGTTATGTTACCTCAAATAATTGCACGAAGCTGTATACTCCACCTATCTAGATAAATTCTTGTCCTGGAATCCAGTAAGACCAAAAGACCAAAATGAAAGATACACTACAACGTCTGAAAATAGTTAATTGGGAAGAGGAAAATTATGTTCTGAATTTCTTTACTAAATCAGTGTTTGAGAGATGTGATTGTAATAGCACATTAGAATAACTATGTATCGCATATACAGTTCAAGTGTTTGTCCGAGATCGTGGGTCCCTTGATGTCTGACAACTTTGATTGAATTAAACTAAAAGATATATATATATGTATATATATATATATATATATATATATATATATATATATATATATATTAATATATATAGTGTAATTGTCTGCATTTTTGAGATGAGGTGTTTTCATTTATTGAGATTGTCGCACTGACTTCCTCATCTTGGCTGTTATAGTCACAACGTTTCGGCCGTTTTGCCCTACGGCATAGCCGAGTGGTCCTAGACGTTGTATCAAAGTTTACAGTTACCCAACTGTGCGGAGTTCAATCCTGAACGAAGGCAGTGAAAAGTAACATTCAAAACAGAGAATCAGCAACTATTTCCCAGAGCCTAGCTGGAGTCCGAACACGGTACCCCCGTAATAATAATAAATGGTTGGGTTCGAGACTCCTAACAAGCGGTTCCTCAGTTCGATACAAAACACCTGATGAAAGGCCGGAGGGCAAAACGGCCGAAACGTTGTGACTATAACAACCAAGATGAGGAAGTCAGTCGGACAATCTCAATATATATATATATATATATATATATATATATATATATATATATATACGATCTTTCCATTTTTATTTGACTTTATAACTTAGTCCATCTATGAATTCTGATGATGCTAGTTGGATTTTTCCTCTCTTTGAGGATTTTCCTCTAGTTGAAACAATTTGTAAACTCATTCTGGACTCACAGTAATAAATTTCCTATTTATATATATATATATATATATATATATATATATGTATATATACAAATATGTAGATAAATAAATACATATATTTAAATATGTATATTAATATATATAATATATATGTAAATATATTTAGATCAATATATATAAATATATATATACAATATATATATATATATAATTCTATATATGTCTATATATATATATATATATCTTTGTTATATTCTCCCTTAAAACGTATATATATATATATATATATATATATATATATATATATATATATATACATATATATATATATATATATATATATATATATATATATCAAATGGCGTACTGTTTTGTTTGTCTGGAGCAATTTCCATAGACATAGCGTGTTCAATGCGATAGATTGTTATAAGTATTGCGTCCACCCATGCAGATAGTCGTTGTCTTGGGGGTTAGAATTAAATCGAAACAACAAAATATCTTCATGCATAAAACAACATATTCGTAATCACAATATAGTTGCACTTTCCACAGACAAATTCGCCTCATTTATCGAATAAATATTTAAGAATCGTCGTGATCATAGAACACACTGACGCATTTTGTTCAATTATTTACAATAATAAATCTTTGTTTGGAATTATCGCTTTTTGGCAAAGTTCCGCATTCGTCTATTTACTTCTGATAGAAAGAATGAAACTGTCAAAACAAAACGTAGAAAATATAATAGAACTAAAATTGTTTAAAAGTGATATTGGTTCGGCGTTTAGAAATTGATTGAACATCTTTCTTTGTTGAGAAGAATAAGACTGTTTGCTTGCTGGTGAAACTGACTTTTCAATCAAATAAATTATAGTGTCTCGTTTTGCAACAACATTTGCTGTAGACACTTTGAATAAATTACAATGAGCTCTTCACTTTTCTAAGTCAAACTCATCTTGTTTTATATGCGATGGTTCTTAAAACATTATATACCACCCAATCAAAACATTGACACTGCTATTGTTAGTAAGCGGAAGCGGATATTAAATCGGATAGTATGCCCGTGGTAAAATAGAGTGCGTCAATATCCAGAGTGTTTAGAGTACTTTCTGTCGCCTCGCTCTCATTCAATTAGTCACTCAGATGTGGCTAACTTGTTTTTAACTTCCTCTAACAACGAAAGGATGTGGAAGCTCAGCGGTTGAGTTGAATAGGTAAGCATTCCTATAGAATAAGACCTCAGTGTTGGCATGTGTGCCCCCGTCGTCATTTCCCGGTGAGGATGCCTTAGACTACAAGCGAAAAATTTACTTCACCCGAAAATTTTACTATACTCTCTTGTTATGAATTTGTTTTTTTTTAGAATAGGCTGTTTTAGCTTCCGACCAATCCTCACCGTGTAGCGTAAAAATAATATTCTTCTATGGAAATCTGTTAATTCTTTATTTTTATATTGATTATAATTTATAACTGTATTATGGTGAATGTCATTATTTTCATTAAGTTTTTATTTTCTCAATGCGTAATAAGTAATATTTCTTGTTGTTTCTGGAATTAGATGGCAAGCCCCTGCTTCTCTATCAGCTGACGTAGTTTTTCGTTTCATTTTAAAATGAGAATATGCTGTTGTTATTTCCGTATTTTTGTCGCTGTATGATGAGTTCCGGAGTTCTATGTTGTACAGCAAGCAACGCTTTTCTCGCTTGCGCGAGAATTGCCCTTAGGTCTTCCATAATGTCTTCAAATGCGGTTGTCCTTCAGAAACAAAACGACGGAATAGAGGAAAAACTTTAAATCTGCAGGAGTAAGGTATACACATGTTTCATACAGAGAACTATCAAAATGTAAAGTATATTTCTGTATTATTAAAGATTTGCTCAACTATCGCTTTATAACTTAACATTAAATTATTATTTGTGGCTATTTTCAATGTTTAAATGATTCTCAGGACACTTGGAAAACGGGTAAACCCCACAGATATGACAGTGTACTGTTTCTATAAATTAATCCTCCATAGAGCCTACTGATATTAACCTGCCTTCTGGAAATTCGGTTGAAAAAGTATACAGTCTATTTAAGTTTTTTTTTTTTTTGTTTTAATCGAAAATGCGAAGACAAAAGTATTTGTTCAAGATTTTCTCCACATTAAAAGCACACTAATGTTTTGACATTTAAGTGAATTTTGTAGATGTGGGTGGTGTAAGTACAATATATTTTTTTTGCTTAGGAGAAAAAGAATAAAGTATTATATTTTTGTCGAATAAATTTTTCTATCAAGTAATGATTTATATACACTTCTTTTTACATGTGTCCGTCCATAAATCTTTTATTCCTCTAAATTTTGTTTTGTCGGATAGGTTTTCTGTTTTGTAGGACCAGGATTGATTTTCTGTTGAACACTGCTTGGATTTCGTTTTGTGTTATTCGATCTTCTGCAGACACATTGGCAAAAACATATTTGCCTAAACTCTTCGTAATTCACAAAATTGCATTTTCTCTTACAATGCTTACAAAAGAGAAATATTTTTTCTATTTTTCATAATGAAATTATTATCTAAATATCTATATATATATATTGATATATATATATATATATATATATATATATATATATATATATATATATATATATATATATATAGTAATCCACTCACAGTATCAACTCAATAGCACAAAAACTGTGTAGCAAGCCTTGGTAAGATGTTTTTTAATTATAGATTAAAAGCGGAAGCTAAAGGGAAATTGTCAGATAATTTTAGTACGATCCTACTTTTCCTCTGAAAATAAAATTAAAATGTTTTACATAACTTTATATAAAATTATCCAGAAAGCATCAATTTTATATTAGAAATGTATAATTAATGTTTAGTAGTAACAATTCGAGAGTCTTTTTTATGCCTATATCGGAAATAATCAAATTTATGTGTGCAATACTGATATCCGAGACACTATTGCCAATACAGTGATAGAAAACCTTATCTCGGCACATTCCTTATCAAGCAAAATATCTACATAAAAGACTTTCATATATATATATATATATATATATATATATATATATATGTGTGTGTGTGTGTGTGTGGGTGTGTGTGTGTTTAATCCTTTATTGTAATTGTAATATATATATATATATATATATATATATATATATATGTATATATATATGTGTGTGTGTGTGTGTTTAATCCTTTATTGTAATTGTAATATATATATATATATATATATATATATATATATATATATATATATATATATATATATACACAGAGATTTAGAGAGAGTTATTACTATTTGTTTGCTATGTATAAAATATATGTTTCGTTGAATGATTTCCAGAATATGGCATGACTTACCCTATTGCCGCTCCTCAGTTAAAAGACAATACATAATATTCAGCGTAAATCTGACGATGTGAATCTTGCAAATGGAAGGAAATAGTTGCAGACAATTATTGGTCACCATATCTTATGAAGCTGTTAGAAATGCATTTCTAATATAACACACACGTTGAAGATAAGATAAACTAAGGGAAATTCGACTAGTGGTTACACTTCTCAATATGAGATATTCTTATTAATCTTTGTAAGTGGACATAGTCTTCGAAAGAGTGAGACACCCAGTCATATACATTTATATAAAGATATAAAATTACACACACCAACTCACACACCCACCCACCCACACACACACACGCACGCGCGCGCATATATATATATATATATGCATGATTATATGTATATAGGTGTTTATTAATATATAAGAATATAGATATATGCATCTGTAAAAATATTTAATTATACATATAAAGTTTGTCCAAAACATCACTGAAAGTATTAAAATCTTTATTATTTGACCATAAATGAGTATTTTTCTCTATTTAACATATTTTCAGATAATTCTTTGGAAGTTAATTATGAAAAAGCATTGGACAACTTACGCAAGTTGTGCAATTGTTTTACTAAAATCAGGGATCAATTGTTTTGACTTAAAGGGTATATCGACGGCATTTTCCTTGTAAAAGATAGCCCAAGGCAAAACACAATTTTGAACACTGTGCGCCAATTTGAAGACTAACGAGCGGTATTTGGTGTCCCGCAAACTGGCAGACCTCGAAACGTCATTAAAAATGAAAATAGAGAAAGAATGCGAGAATGCGTGGAGCAGCACTCTGAAACATTGATTCGATGACCTTCCACACAACTCACTGCTCAAGAATCAACACAGTTTAAAACTCTTTCCTCGTTTATTTGCCGCTTGTTCAACACTTGAAGGCTGCAGGTTTTTCAAACCAGAAGCTATGTAATATACAAGTAATGTTCTGTCATATTGTCCCGCACTCTAAGAACAGTGTTAATGTAATAAACATGAAATTTTAACATGATAGATCTGGTAAAAGGTCTTTAGTGAAGTAAATCTTCGACATGGCTTCCCATAGAAATACAATATAACCCAATATATGTAAGTGAAATCTGAAGAGTAACTACTCAACATAAAAGAACAGTTCGGTATTGTTTTGAAGCGCGACCCTTCAGACGACAAACGGCAAAAACGTTACGTTTTTATTCAGGTTCTTCTCGCTCTTCGCGGTATGGGTTGAGCTTGCCTACAACTTTTTTTTTTTTTTTTTGCTTAACATACATCTCTTAACATTCGGGCAACGCTGGACACCCAGGCTAGTCTAATGTATGAAAGGCAAAATGGGCGCAAACGTTTGTGTATGCCCACGGAAGGCTTTTTGACTTGGAGTTCTCGTGTCAGTTATGTTCGGGGATAATTTGCGCACGCTTCCCAGATCCTAATATCTCTCATTCACAAACGGACATCGTTTCTTTCCTTTTTTTTTTCTTTTGAATCGAGTAAAACAAAATTCCCACGGTGGCGTTGTTTGTTTGGCTTTTACTTATAAAGCTACACTGTTTGTTTGGCTTTTACGTATAAAGCTAAACTACTCGAAAAGGCGGCAAAGCATTTATTGGCCTTCGGGCTGGGATTAATGCTTCACTTTATTAGTTGTTCTTTGGTAAATAAAGGGGAAACCCTTAACACTGAGACAATTACTATTTATTTGGATACTGCCAGAGTGACGCCTGTCTCGGGGGGGGGGCTTGTTTAACGACCTTGTATCTAATTTGCTTTCGTGGAGAAACAAATAAATACACAGCATTTAAATCATCCTACGTTCGAGTGACTATGCTTAAATTCGACGCATGTAACTTCCGCTAGCGCAATGACGACAGCATCTAAAGCGATGCGTGTCTTTTTTTTTTTACACAGTGATCATCACTTATCAAGGCCCGGAAGCAAGTCAGGGATAAGGGTTATTGCAAGTACATTACGTTAGTGTGGAGATTTGATGAAGTGTTTACTTAAGGGGGCGGTTCATAAGGAATTTGTAAACGTTGGACTTGAACACATCCAAGTTGTAGTCCGGTGGGAAGCAGGCAGACGGAACAGAGTTCCACGGCGTGCAGTTCTAAGAAAGAAGCTATGTTCATGGAATCTAGGTTGTGATTTAGGCACAGATATAGAGTGGGGGGAAATTTTCACAGTGGATTCAGCTAGACGGGTGTTTTTCGTGAAAGATTGGCGAGGAGGGATCATAGATTGGAGTTCAGACGAGCACCTGTCATGGAAACAACGATAAAACAAGGATAGGCTCGCAACGTCTCTTCTTTGGGAGAGAGGTTCCAGGGTAGAGAAAAGCGCATCCTCCACTAAGCCACAAAGTCTGTTTTGTACTCTGTCAAGGCAGGATAGGCTGTTTTTAGCAGCTCCTGTCCAGATATGGCAACAGTATTCCATCCTTGGACGTTCTTGGCTTTTATATAGATAGAGAATTGCATCAGTAGTGAAATATCTTCGTGAGCGGTAGAAGGATCCCACCATATTTCCAGCGACCTTGGCAACAGACTTGATGTACGTATTCCATTTCAGATCAGGAGTAAAGGTCAAACCCAGAAGCTTGTCAAAACACAGGGCCTCACCTAGACAAGAGCCATCCATCACAATTGATGCGAGATGGGGATCAGAGCGTTGATGATTTAAGGATAGGAGTTTGGTTTGGTTTAAGGATAGGAGTTTGGATGCATTAAAGGTAAGCAGTCACATCTTCCCCCACTGAACCACGCGCTCGAGATCAGAGGAGAGAGAATCAGAATCAGTTCTGTCTTTTGTTGTTGTTGTTGTTGTTGTTGTTTTCACCTTCTTTTTTCTACTTCGCGTTACGGATTCGAACCTGCCTGCCTACAACCACTTTTTTTAAACGTCACATTCTTTTCTCTCTTTCGCGTTGCAGGTTCCAGCCTACTGCCACTTTTTTGACACATCTCCACCCTGTTGTTTCTCTCCCTCCACCTCCACTGCTTTTTATTCCCACCCTTACTACACTAACGACACACACCAGGCGACTTTATTAGGAAAGTGCATATTTTATCTAAACACGAATTTGGAATAATATATAGTGTTCAAAATATAATTACTAACTGACACGTGTTTCGTCGTCTATGACTCAGCCAAGCGGCTGAATCTGGCGAGATTCGAAATCGATACGCCATGGTTAAAAGCGTAACGTCTACCTCTGGCCTATCTCGCGCGACTGCTAGTTATATCGTGCTTTATGTAGATGCTATTTATTTGTTTTTGTTTGTGATATTTTGAATGAAGTCAATTATTTACAAAAGTGCATTTTTACCTAATTGTGAGTTGGGTATAATGTTTATTTTACAAATTTCGTACGCCTATTACGGAGAGAGTTATATATTGCTCGAAATAGATTTGTCCACTAAAACGTGTTTCGTCGTCTACGACTCACCAGGGTGGCTGAATTCAGCGAGATTCGATATCGTGACCTCTTGCTTAAAGGCCTAAACCTCTACCCCTAATCTATCTCGCGATACTGCTGGATGTATAGCGTTTTATGTAGGTGTTATATTTTGATATTAGATTCTACATAATTGTGTTATATATATATATATATATATATATATATATATATATATATATATATATATATATATACATTACGAGAAATGTCTGAAAAGTAATTGCTGTTATTTATTTATTCCGCTCGAAAATTCATCATGATGAACTTTATGCATAAATCCCTCGAAGTTTGATCTCGCTCTCTCTCTCTCTCTCTCTCTCTCTCTCTCTCTCTCTCTCTCTTGAAGATATTCACTGTATGAACCTCTACGCAAGCAATACCTGTCATGGAAATGTGTCAGAAGCAAGAGGGTTGCTTTACTTCTCCCATGCAAAAAAAAAAAAGACCGATCCTTCGGCGCCTATTTTCCGTTTACAAAATCCAATGCAGTGGTTGTGCCCCAGTCAGGAAATGGTTTCGTCGATTTCAGTGTGGCGACAGAAATGTAGGCGCGTTCGGACCTTCTACAACAGAGTCATTAAGAGAGGTCTGGCATTCGAACATTGCATATATAATAGTGTTGATGATGTAGGACATATATTCTGTAGCACAATACGTAACTCATATTGATAATACTATTACCGTCTACGGAGGTCTAAACGTTATTTAAGTTAAAAATATAGTAAGAATTACATTTGGAACTAATCTTGTAGTAATACGCACTATTTCCTACTTCTAAATTTTAGAGACTACGATGAACAACGTTTGAAGAGTATTTATATGTTGCTAATCTGATGTACACGAATCCAAAAACTGTAATGTGCCGTCAGCAAAAATCGTTTTCTCTTATAAAAAAAATAACGCATCTAATTAATGTGGTTTTCCACGATCAAACATAATTATATCAGCTTGAATTCTCGAAATTAAATCGGTACACGTGTGAATATATATATATATATATATATATATATATATATATATATATATATACATATCCATTATATATATATATATATGTGTGTGTGTGTGTGTGTGTGAGTGTGTGTGTGTGTGTATCTGTGTGTATATATGTAGATACATAGCTTAATGTAAAAGGAAAAGAGAAATATCAATTCCACAAAAAGAGACTCATCCGGATTATTCCAAGCTCAACAATAATTATTTGAGCTTATACAGTAGGTCAACAAGAGTATGAAATGAAGACACAAAACTATATATTGGTAGATATAGAATGGATCATTTAATGAATAATGGAATAAAGGCAAACTTTGGGGGATAGAAGGGACTCTTTATACCAGGGCATTTCGAAGCCTTATGCTTCTCATCAGAAGAGTAGAGAAGGTGCTAGGTAGCATGGGGAAGATGCGGCATCCAGCGTAAGGTCCATTAGGGATGAAAAAGATTAAGAGAAATTATAGAATGTTTGGGAAGCCTTATTGAATTCTACATAAATAAGAAGAAGCGTATTATATGTAGTATGATATGTAAGAATGGTGGCTATAAAATCACTCATAATTTGTGGGTGGGGGTTATGCAATGTTGTAAAAACTGAAAGGTAATATGCCGCAATATATTTATAAGTTTCTACTGTTATGATATAGGGAGTATGATCATAAGGGGGCGATCGGAGATTAGGATGGCAATGACTATGAGTGCGTATAACTTGATGCAAAATAGTAAATATACATATTGATGTACAAGTCGGGGAGCAAGGAAACCATTGCTACTTACGATAGTGGTAAAATATGCCAAATAATAGTAGGGTAATTATAATAGTACGAAAGATAATAGTAATGCCATTTTTAATAATAGTAGTAATAAAAAAGCTGAAAATAAATTAGAAGTAAAATTGGATATTAAAAAATATATATATATAAAATAAAAATAAAGGCAAAGTTAAAAGTAAACATTAAAATTAAACATTAAATATAATGTTACCAATAGGTGTGATAAAATTAAATTCAAAATTACTGTTAATAACAGTGAAAATGGAGACAATGGTAGCGGTTATGATAGCAATGACGGGGTAATAAGGGGATGATTATAATAATAAGTATGATAAAAGCAACAATAATAATGGCAATAGTAATAGCGTTAAAAACAGTGCAGTAATAATAATGATAATAATAAAGGCAGTAGTAACAATAATTCTACCACTACCTGCACCAACACTACCACTATTACCAATAATAATAATATTAATACTGTTACTACTAATTATTAGGGGTGCGTAAAAGAAAGGGATACAGAACCAAGGAGGGGGTAGAATAGAAGGAAATGGGGTTGCGGAGTGAGGGGTAAGTGGAACTGTATAAAATAAAGTAAAATAGAGAATATATATATATATATATATATATATATATATATATATACATACACACGTATACTAAGACACATACATATATCCGAAAAAATTACAAAAATATATGTAGAATAAGCGGGGAAAGCGTAAGAGTTCGGCAAAGAAAAGGGCCCTGGGTTTAAATTAAATTAAAGGATTGCTTCACTAGGAACGGTAGTTTTAAGAGTCCACCTTAAAACTACCACCTGTTTAATTGCAACCAAACAATCAATTAGCGCATGATGCAACGAGAATATAACCTAAACAATATAAAATCCAGAAAAAATAGCTGAGAAACCACCACACAGGGCTAAAGACTTAAAACCTAAATTTAGAACTATCTACCACCACCGTTAAACCTCACTGGCGCCCCCTCCCAATAAGAAAGTATTTTAAAATCAGCGCATTTGGTATCCACTATTAGATATACACTCAGCCCTCCACCCGTAAATGTACCGAAAATATAATCTAAGAAAAGGTCCTCCCGATTCAACCCACCCCACCCCTGTCAGCCATACAGACATATCCCCAACACTATCCTACCCCTTCCGACTACCAGCCAAGCGTTCCATCTAGATGCTACTTCCTACTGATAATATAACTTGGATTTGAATACAGTTGAACCAGTTTAGCTACAGGTAATTTCCATCACAAGAATTTCCGTTGAAAAAATACACTTTTTTAGCAGCCAAATTAGGAGGAATAAGAATTCACCAGATCGAAACATCTACGAAAACCACATCAACAAAATAATTGGGAGAAATATGGAAATTTAAAGGACTGCTATAAACTATGCTTCTTGTATCGCTTGAAGATGAAAACTACTGAATTAAATAGTTATGACGATTCGATGGACCTGTCCCTCATGTTCATAAACGAGAAAGTGTGTATTCAAATCTCAAGGCCTGGCCCGCTATATAAACATAACTTTGATGGCCTTTAGAATCGAACTTCATGAAATTTAAAGTTTTAAGGTGGACTCTTGAAACTACCTTTTCTAGTGAAGCAATCCTTTAATTTGATTTAAACCCAAGACCATTTTGTTCACCGAACTTTTACGTTTTCCCGGCTTATTCTACAACCTTGCATAACCCCCACCCTAATTATAAGCGATTTCATAGCCACCATTTGCCGTTTAGGTGGCACTAATCAAAATTAATCAAACTTACCACTCCATAGAAAATAGACACCCCACAAACCGCTAAAATAAATTACCACGCAGCAACAATATTTTCACGTTCTTTTTAACGTCTGCGGTACGGGTTCGAGCCTGCCTTCCTAATACCACTTTGTTGGGCTCAAAACACGCTTTCAAAACCTTGGAACAACCAGACACTCCTGCTAGTGCGTGTATATACATATGCATATATATATACATATATATATATATATATATATATATATATATATATACTTCTTACCCTATATGTATGTATGTATGTATGTATATATATATATATATATGTTTGTTCCTGTAAGTACGTATACATTTACATTTAAAAAACACACACACATGCATATACGCATATAACTTTTTCTAAATTGCTGGGAATTTTTTGAGTTTTATTTAATATTTATTAAACGGATTCATATCGGATGAGCTGACATTTTACCAAATATATATATATATATATATATATATATATATATATTTAAATATTAATTATTATTTTTTTATTAACTAATAATTACAACGTGCATAAAAGTTAGTCATATAATAATAAAATGAATAAATTAATTATTAATTAATAAAATAATTAATAATTTATATTTAAATAAAATAAAAAAGTAAAAAACGTCCTAAACATTTGGGCGAAAAAATGTAGACGAAGGGCAAATAACTCTTTTCTTATCGTTTAAATACAAAAGAAAAGAAATTAATCACCAAAAAAATAAAACAGACAATAAATAAAAATTTTAAAAAAAGTATATATATATATATATATATATATATATATATATATATATATATATATATATATATATGCATGTAAACTATTCGTTGAGCCTGGCTTTGCCCGGCACCTATATACAGTATATAACGTTATGTACATATATATATATATATATATATATATATATATATATATATATATTTGTTTGTTTGAGTCATGTCCAGGTAACGCACATCTACAATTTCAAGTGTTTAGACCCACAATTGGGGGAGAAATTTTGTAAAGTCTGAAAGGTCTATTTGAACTTTGAGGTTTTGCCAGCCAAATGTTCGCCAAATGTTCGCTGTTTAAAATTCTTGCTCTTAATACGCTTTATGTAAATGTTAACATGCTTATACTCAACGCAAAGCTGAAATCTTTTTACCTTTGCCCCCTTGAAAGCCAACATTTATTCTCCAAACCGATTAAACAGCTAACGGTATGTATGAAACATAAATGTGTAGAGAGTACAGACTCCAATTGTTTTTTTCAATTTGGACCACAATTTTGCCCCCGGGGCATTTATTGTTTTGGCCTCAAATAAAATTATAAAGTAAGATGCATGTCCATGTGACTTACATCTGAAATTGCCAGTGTTTAGTCCCAAAATAGTCGGATACATTTGGTAGAGATTTCAAAGGTCAAAAAGTTGACCGACACATTTCTGGCCGAAAACCGATTAAAAAGATTTTCCCAAATCTTAATACCCCGTACTTCATTCGTGTTTGTAGACTGAAATTTTACAGAGTAGTTTGGTACGGAAATGTATACACACAGACAGACACACACATACAATGTCACTTTTATAGATATACTAGCAGTTTAGTCCGGCTTGTCACGGATCCTACGTACTATTCCTTACTTGCCATACGTGTGAATACACTTTATGTAATATGTCAAATGTTTAGACCAAAACTGTGTGAGTAATTTTATAGAGAGCACAATTTTGACCCCTTAATATTTAAAAGTTTGGTGTCAAATCGAAATAAAACGTTTTACCCATGTCCAAGTTACCTATATCTAAAATTTCCAGTCTTTAGACTCAAAATTGACGGAGTAATTTGTTAGGATCTGCAAATGCCAACTCTTTAAACTTTGACTTTCGCAGTCAAACTTTCGCCTCTAAAATTGTTAAAATATTGGTCGCATGTCTGATTACCCCTTATGTATGAGTTTCAAATGTTTAGACCAAGAATTACCTGAGTAGTTTGCTAGACACTACAAATATCAAATCTTTGGAACTTTGACCTCCTTGCAACGCAAACTTTCGACCGAAACCGATTAAGAAAAACTTGTTCTATCTCAGAAAACCATTTATGTAAAATTGCAAATGAAAATTGATTGGTATTTTGGAAGAGACCGCAGAGGTCAAAGACTTAAATTTGACCCCAATTTTGACCCCTTGACATTTATTGTTTTGGGCTCAAATAAAATTAAAATGTTTGATCCATGTCCAAGTAATCTACATTTAAATTTCAAGTGTTTAGACCTACAACTGGGGAACGTGTATAGCAGAGTTTTCAAAGGTCAAATCAGTAAACTTTGACCCGTTAACAGCCAAATTTCTGTTCGAAAACCGATCACAATTTTTCCCAAGTCTCAATACAATTTATGGCAAATCTCACGCATTTAGACTGAAAATTGACAGAGTTGTTTGCTAGAGAAATGTACACACACAGACACAGAGACATCTTCACTTTAATATATATTTCATATAAAGTTTGCTTTTTTGTGTAGTGATGTACATATTAAAACTCTTGCTCCTATTTATTTTAGTAAAACTACAACTTTGATATGGGTGGTGGAATTGCATTTATCCGTAGGACATCTTGCTAATTTGCGTATTCTTTTTAACCTTTATTTTAATTACTTTTTTCGGTGTTCTCATGAGGTGATAATTTTTTAATAAACTATTATGAGTAATCATATTTAGGCAAACCTTTTCCATGATTTACATTTGGGTAATATTTGCAAAAATAAATTAGAGGAAACACAAACCACTTCTATATAATATATTTATTTATATATACCACCTTTTTTGGCAATTATATAAGTCCGAAATCTGGGCGACAATTGATCAGAAATTATGAAAGGAAGGCTAGTAGGCTATGTGACATATGCCCTAAACGTTACACATTATTGTTTCAGAAAGTGGGGATCACTTTTCTATATAAATTTCACGTAAGGTTACCTCCAACTTTATGGGCACCATTTTAAGGGGGCGTCTGTTATTTAATTTTGGGGTGGTGTTTATTGTGGTCATCACCTATTACAAAATAATTGCATTGATTAATACTTAGATATATTATTATTTTCGGCAAATGTTGATGCGATAATCATTTTCAGCACACGCGAACAAAAAAAGCAAGTTTTTAAAGGTAGGTTTTGTGTTGGTTTACCAGACCACAATTATAAACTAAACACTACCTTTAAAGATAATAATAAAAAAAAAAACCTTCAATAAAACGGTGGCTATAAAGTGTGTACTCATTTTACGTTTAATTAATATAGTAAAGTCATCCGCTATTTTAAAACTATAATTTCTTTTCATCTTTGGAGCTATTCGTTTCCTGAGATTTAAACTGTTAATTTCGTCTTTAGCCCTATCTAAAACCTAGAGTAGTAGTATTTTAAAACCATTTTATTTGTGAATAGGTACTGCACCTTTACCAATATTTCAATCATAGTCATTTGTTTTCCTATTGCATTATATGCATTACAAAATATCTGATATTTCCCCAAAATGTCTGATCTTGGCGAAGGGGAGAAAAACCTTGCTGATATGGTTTCCAATGATTTGAAAGAGGAGACTTAGTACTTAATATTTCCCATATGGTATATCTCCCCTCTTTGGTTTTCAGACATCAAGTAAATTTCACAGTTTATAAGAATTATTTGATACTCGAGATATTCATAATCGTACTCTATTTCAAAAAGAGGGGTGTATAATATATGAGAAATATTTGGAATCAAGTTTCCGTATGCTATTTGGGACCATTTGAAACCTAGCAGCGATTTTTAGTCTTAACTTCTGTCAAGGCCAGAGGTTTTGATTAAATATATGTACATATACTCGCACACACACACAAACATGTATATATATATATATTTATATATATATATATATATATATTACAAGAACAGACCCCCTTTTCTTCCATGTAAGTAAAAATGAGATAGGATAACCCGAGCATTCGAACCTGGAAAGCTAACTTTGGAATTAAGATTTAGGAAGGAATTCCTATTGCTAAGCTGTAATATAAAATAGCAGATATGTTTGAAAAGGAATTTGATGATTCAATTCTGTTCATGAGAATTGAATTAAAACAACCCCAGTTAGAAAAACGAACAATAGCAAATTTTAACATATTGAAAAATAGGTTAGGCCGAAAATAGGTAAGAGAATTCTTGATTGCAGTCAGGTGTGAACAGTGCACGTGAGTTGAAGACAACGGGAGTCGAGCACACTCTCGGACATGAGGCGAACGATCAAGAACGGTTTTGGCCATGTGAGTACGTCATGACTGAGAAATGAATTCTCAATATAGGGCTAGTTTTAGAGTCAAGGGACAGAGTCGGACAGACAGAGACAGGATCAGACAGGAGAGTCGAGTCTGGCTCGAATCCCCCTTTGGAAGCGGAGGGTTAGCAGTTGTAATTATGTAATGATTTGGAATTTTTAGAAATAAAGGAACATCATAATTTTTGAACTGCGTTTTCTGTTTTGTCATTCTTAACAAACAAAGGTAAAGTGAAATTATATTTATATGAATTTGATCTCAAACTCATCTCGATAATGAAAATTGTATAAACCATATATTAAAGTAATGTGCCTCTCCATCATCTTCAGAAATGTGTCTCCCTCTCTATCAAGAAGTAATGACAGTGCACTCCTGTGATAAAAGAACTGATAACTCATTTCCCTCCTAATATACGTATTAAGTAGAGATATATTATAAGAACCACAGACTGTAAACTGTATAAATACCTATTCTCTCTATCTATCTCCCTCCATCGTGTCTTACATGTGTCCGTCTCTGCATTAGAATGTACGCGATATATATCTCTTCAATAAGAACACAGTAACTATATAATATTCGTCATAATAAAAAGACCCCACCCCGATGCAACATATATACATGCATATATACATATATATATATATGTATATATATATACATATATATATATATATATACATATAGATATATAAGTGACAATGTCTGTTTGCACGTCTATTCGTCTGAATAAACGGTCTCTACTATATCTCGTCAGCGTCAGACAAGGGCAAACTATTTGCAAATAACTTTGCAGCTAATTCTACCCTATGCGACGAAGGCCATCAACTCCCCATAAGTCCTCCGTTAACACAGGGCAAGCAAGGTAACATACAAATATCCGTGCATGAGGTCGCCAAGCTAATCAAGAACCTAGTTTCCAGTAAAGCAACTGCCCCTGATGGCATCCCAATTATATTGTTAAAAAAGCTTAAACCAGAACTTGCCCCCATACTTACGAAACTTTTTAAGCGCTGCCTTAAGGAGAAGTGATTTCCGACTCCCTGGAAGACCTCATCAGTTTGCCCTATATTTAAGAATTCAGGTGATAAGTCATCTCCCTCTCAGTACAAACCTATAAGTCTCCTGTGTGTTATGAGTAAGTTGCTGGAATCCATATTGAATAGAGAAATAGTCAACCACCTCAGCAGGAGCAACCTTCTAAGTGACACACAATATGGTTTCCGCTCTGCAAGATCCACCGCAGATGTGCTGACGGTTATATCCCAGAGGATTAGTGAATCTCTTGACAAAGGCTTTCTTTCTAGTGCAGTTACTCTTGACATATCAAAGGCCTTCGACAAGGTATGGCATAAGGGTCTACTTCACAAGATTTCCAGCTACAGTATAACTGGAAATGTGTTCTCAATCAGTAAATCATTTCTCTCCGATAGGCTCATAAGAGTAGTGGTCAATGGACAAAAATCGGAGGCCTGCAATATAAATGCTGGAGTCCCTCAGGGGTCAATCCTGGGCCCAACTCTCTTCCTCATCTACATCAATGGCCTCCCTAAACACATACTTAAATCATTCGTTGACATCTATGCTGATGACACGACCATCTACGGCAACACATCAAAGGCTGTAAATGACAAAGTTCTCTCTGGTTCTCTCTCCTCTGATCTCGAGCGCGTGGTTCATTCAGGAAAGACGTGGCTGGTTACCTTTAATGCATCCAAAACCAAACTCCTATCCTTACATCATAAACGCTCTGATCCCCATCTGGCATCAATTGTGATGGATGGTTATCGTCTGGGTGGGGCCCCGTGTTTTGACAAGTTCTTGGTTTGACCTTTACTCCTAATCTGAAATGGAACACGTACATCAAGACTGTTGCCAAGGTCGCTGGAAAGATAGTGAGATCCTTCTACCGCTCCAGAAGATATCTCACTACTGATGCAATTCTCTATCTATATAAAAGCCAAGTACGTCCAAGGATGGAATACTGTTGCCATATCTGGACAGGAGCTGCTAAAATCAGCCTATCCTGCCTTGACAGAGTACAACAATGACTTCGTAGCTTAGTGGGGGATGGCCTTTTCTCTACCCTGCAACCTCTCTCCCACAGAAGAGACGTTGCGAGCCTATCCTTGTTTTATCGTTATTTCCATGGCAAGTGCTCATCTGAACTCCAATCTCTGGTCCCCCCTCGGCAATCTTTCACGAAAAACACCCGTCTAGCTGAATCCACTGTGAAAATTTTCCCCCACTCTATATCTGTGCCTAAATCAAAACGTGGATTCCATGAAAAAAACCTTCTTTCTTAGAACTGCACGCCTGTGGAACTCTGCTCCGTCTGCCTGCTTCCCACCGAACTACAACTTGGATGTCTTCAAGTCCAACGTTAACAAATTCCTAATGAACCGCCCCCTTAAGTTAACACTTCATCAAATCTCCACACTAACGTAATGTACTTGCAATAACCCTTATCCCTGAGTGGCTTCTGGGCCTTGATAAGTGGTGATCACTGTGTGAAAAAAAAGATAGATAGATAATATATCTATTACGGTAACATGAAAGAATAAAACTAAACTTTATACACGGATGACTTCAAATGATCTATTTCCAAAATAGTATGTGTATAAGGTGCCGATGGCAACTCGTCATAAACCCTGTGGGAAATGAAGTCGAGCGGGATAATTACATAATCCATGGACTGGAGATAGCTAGCACACTTAACAAACACACACAGACACCCATGAACATTCATATATATATATATATATATATATATATATATATATATATATATATATATATATAGTGCGGGTGTGTGTCGAAGAAAAAATGTGATGTGCGCCCGACTGACTGGTACTTGAGAGGCATTGGCGGTTTGGAAATCTTAGAAGAATATGGTTACAAATGACGAAAATTACTGTTATTAACCAGCAATAAATAGTAAACGCTTCTACTTAGAAACGTAAACGTCTTTATCGAAATTATCAGATAAGGCGATGAGTACCTGAAATGTCCTTTTCCAAGTGATTCCACGTCGAATATGTTTGTCAATACGTATACCTGTGCTGATTATGTTTTAAAAGAGAATGATAGACCGCGCCAGTTTCTCAACCTGACATTTTACCTCTCGGTACATACCGCGCATCTTTTTTCAAAATAGTCACCCATCTCGTACTTTCCGGGCTCAACGTTGCTTAATTTCGGTGATATGACGAGAACCGGTGGGTCAACGTGATTGTGCCGTATATTGCCGTGCAATGCTGAATCATTTTACACGAAATTGACGAAGACATCATACGAGCTACTTAAAGACACATCCAAGTTTAATTGATGTAATTTTCTTCATTTAGATACTTAAAATGAAGAACGTGAAGCATATATATATCTTTTTTCTAGAAAACATTAATGAGAGAATCGTAGAGTCACATATTTTAACAAATGCACAATAAAAATATTTATTTGACGACCGCTACTATTGACTGAAATAAAAACGGGAAAATGGCGTCCATATCTTAGTTTGCTTTGCCACTTAGTAAGTAATCAAATTAGAAGGAAACCCAGTAAGTGAATTAGATTTCGACAATTGTTTAAAAACGTATCTTAATTCCTTTTCTGATTATTTGCTAACATTCTGAAATAAGAGATAACATTATACTTATATGAGGTTTTATTTAATAAACATAAAAAACTTGTATACCACATCTATTATACGTTCTGTTTTGCAACCATTTCATTCCTACTATTGTTAGTTACATAGTGTTCATAATGATGCTGATAAAGTTACCGGAAAATTCCGGAATGTAAAATGGTTGATTATAATAATGAGTGTTATAACAGTCGATTATTATGATTGCTATTGTTTAAGTGAAAATGTTATCGATGCAAAAACTTATGTGAAGTTAACATATTTGCATTTAATAGTTGCCATGGAATATTAAATTGATTTTAACTTGGCGTCTGAACTTTAAGCAAACGATAATAATAAAGAAATACACGGCAGAAAAAAAAAAACAGACAAGGATTTCTGCTTACGTAAATAATGACATAATTATAACGTCATGGAAAATATAGAATTTTTGGAGAAGTAGAATTTTCCATTACGGGAGAGAAGAATTGAGACGGAACGCGTTAGCGAAGGAGCTCGGGATCTTGTGCTTGACGGTTTTTTAACAGTGACGCCCATAGAAGTCAGAAGTTGGCAACTTAGTAAGATGTTGTCGTTTACAAAGCATACTACTCTGAAAACTAAACCCGGCAGTAATAAAGAAAATATCCATATACAATTATGGTCTTGGCGTTGGCGTTTCAGTTCACGGAGAAAAGCACTGTTGATTTCAGGAAGCATGAAATGAAATCTAAAGTTATGTAGTTTACTCTTTTTTAACCGAAACGATATTAGTTTTTTTTAACATTGCCGATAAACTGTTGATCGATTAATACAGACATCAAAACATAACAGAGAATCACATATCACTATGCTGTTTGAATGATCTTGAATGTTATACATATATACTGTTATGAATATACATTAAACAATCGGATATCACTAAAATTTAACACCTATCAGTTAACTAAGCCTTTTTATATATATACACTAATAATAGTGATATAAATACAGTATCTGTCTGTCTGTATGTATGTCTGTCTGTTTGTCTGTCCGTCTGTATGTCTCTCTCTCTCTCTACATATATATATATATATATATATATATATATATAAAGCTGAAAGTCTGTATGTGTGTCTGGTCACGAATAGGATCTTATATAGTTGACTATTAAAGAAAACTGATCACATATAATGGTAGAAGATATATCGCGCCACAAGAATGGGTATGTTTGATCTGGCAGAACGGTGGTTCATTAAAATCGTGGGGTCTAGGTACGAGCCTGGTCTACAAAGTATGGAAATAAAAACTGTAAAAATTTAAAAAAAAAACGTTTACAAGTGTTTTTAATATAGATGTACATATTAATACTTTGATAAGTATGCTTTCACTTAAACAAGGATGGTATAATAAAAGTGTGGGGACTGCGTTTGCGCCTGGCCTACATAGAATGGGAATAGGCACAAACTTTAATAAAGGCTTTTCATATCTATCTGCGTAAGTTTACTTTGATAATTAGGTTCCAGTTTTAAAAATATGGTACAATAAAATTATGGGGTGTTCGTTGTCACCTGACCTCCATAGAATGGAAATATATCACAAAGTTTAACAAGGTTTTTTTTTAATATAGATCCACAGAATACTGTGATAAGTGTTTCAGTGTGAACAGGTATGGTATAATAAATTATGGGCGTTATCTATTTTATCTTTACTTTCATCATGGTTTGGATACTCCCAAATTCGAAGCTATCTCTTTAAAACCCTTCCTTTTCATAACATATCATACTTGAATAAATCAGAGTCCATTTTCTGTGGCTGTTTTTGAACCCAACTGGTTAGCACAAGATAATTTGGGAATTCTAGGCGCTGTATGTTCTCTTCGCTTATCTCAACATTTGTTTTCAGTCGTCCTGTACTTCACTTGCCACTGATATTTAACAATATTGTCTCAGGATAGGTGTGGTTGGAGATTGCGCACCTCCTGCCACAAAGATTTCACGCGCAAGCAACCTTTCCTGGGTATCCATTGTCTGTCAAAGACTGAAAGAGGCGGTTTTTATTATATATATATATATATATATATATATATATATATATATATATATATATATATATATATATATATATATATATATATATGCACGTTTCATTAAATAGCACAGAGACGCTTGCTTATTTTTCTTGTAATCCTCATTTTCTCTCTGTCGGACCATTTTCCAAACGTTTTTTTTTTTTTTCGAGTGAAAACAGAAATTTCTCCTAATAGTGAATGTTTTCGACCTCCATTGGTTATCCTCGGTCGAGTAGTAAAAAATAAAAAATAATCTCCCTATGTTCATTTTTCAACTTCATTTTTTTATTTTTTACTACTCGCCCCAGGATGACCAATGGAGGTCGAAAACGTTCGCGATTACGGGAAATTTCTTTTTTCACCCGAAAATAAAAAACATTCGGAAAATGGTCCCACAAAAGAAAATAGGAGTACAAGAAAAATAAGCAAGAATTGTTTGTGCTATTTAATGAAACGTGCATAAAGAAAAAAATGCTACCTAAATATACTAATTTAATATATATATATATATATATATATATATATATATATATATATATATATATATATATATATGGCAAAAAGGTCGCATATAGAACATAAGTATGGATTGGCAGCTGCTGATAGCGGTGTTGCCGCCAACTGTTGTGTTCTTTCTCTGTTTTCTCTCAACTTACTTGGGCTATCACATTGATGTTTTGTGGTGTTCCTTCAAAACACCACGTTCTCCGTTCCTTAATGTCACTCGCTTCTATTTCAAGACACCGATGTGGTATGCTTGCTGCAAAGAGATTAATTTTTAACTTGTCCTTATACCTAGCCAAGGTAGCCCAACATTTCTCTTCACATCTTCCAACTCAATGTACATCACATTTTTTGAGATTCTCTTATCTTGCATCTTCAAGACATTACCAGTCAACCGCAATAGTGATTTGATGAGAAATATTCGATGCTAGATATTTCACCTTTTGTGAATAAGTCAACATATGAAACCTTTGTCAGAGAATCGATCGAGAGAGGGAGAGAGTGGGGGGATGAGTAAATTATATAGTAGACATGTTGACCAGAAGTGTCAGCTGATCGGATTGTATGTGAGTCACGTGATCAGGTTAGCTGAATCGAGTAGATTTAGTTTGGACTTAGAAGGCGACTGACGACTTCACAGACGTCTCCTCCCCTTCAATGTGGAGGGGTGGAGGGCGTTGAGATGTGTAGAAATGAGACCAAGAGAAACCACGCAAACCAGATTCACTTTCCATCTTTCTGCGAGACATCTGGAAAGTGAAATAAACTATAAAACCAAGTCATCGTTTAGGAGTGATAGAACCTTCGACCAAACTGGTACCAGTTACCCGACGAGACACGAGCTGAATCCAGATAGAACAACATCGAAGACGCAGGAAGGTATGTCCAAATAATACATGTACCGCACACATCCAAACACACAACGGCATATGAACAAAAAGACAAAACAACTAGACGATCACACGACGGCCCCCTTATTAGATATAACAACACAACGCCTTGTCGTGGAGGTTAAGACCACAAATCAAGTGTATATAGGTTGTATGGAATACGTCTAACTGACGAATTCAACTGAGAAAACACACATACACACACACACACACACCGGGCCCCAACAATATTTTTCGGACGCTTTGAATAAAATACTTCAAGGTAGTCACTAGTTCAAAAGAGTGTTGAGATTGTAAATACGTAATTGAAGAGTGAACATCCACAACTAATGTAATGCTTTTTTTTAGTTTGGCTTCGATAATTTCAGTTTTTTGTGATTTTTCCGAAAACTTGTGCGACTCTATTTTTCGGACATGACAACAACTCCTGTTTTAAGTATAGCTATGTTCATGTATATGTTAGTGTATGCCAATTTTCGACTTGTACACTTAGCTGTCATAATTAGTATCAGTTATTTGTTTCAATTCGACTGGCAAACAATTACCTTTAATAAGGAAGTCGTTTCTTTGGCACAAAAGAAGCGGGAAGATGACCTCAGTATCAGAAGACAAATTCCGAACGGAAAAAGAACAGAGAACAGAAAAGATCAATTGGCAAGAGGAGTTAAAGAAGAATTTCAAGGTTTGTTGCAAGGCTTTTGACATCTGGAGAAAAAGTTATAGCAGGAAGTGTGAAGAAGAATTGTGAATTGGATGTAAACGTCCGAACAGTACAAAGAACGCTGCACAGGATTGCTTTGAAGTATGCAAAGGCTAATAAAGATACAGTAATAAAAAAACATAAAGCAGAAAAACTGGAGAGTGCTAAAATGTGGTTAACAAATCATGTTTACTTTATGAAAGTTATATTTAATCATGAGAAGGGGTTCAAGTTTGATGGGCCTGATGGATGGTCTATTCGGTCGAGAAGGGGTGAGATTGTGGTACTTAACAAACGACAGATGAGAGGAGGAGGAGTTATGGTTTCGGGTATGATCTTTGCTAATGGAAATATATGGGTGGAGTGGCTGAAAGGACGTTCGAACAGCGGATGTTACAAACAGATGCTGGACGAGAAAGCTCTACCAAGAATGAGAAGGAAAATGGAGAATGATTTCGTTCAATGCCAAGACAATTTCAGCATCTATGTGCCAAAACTCATGAAAGAATGGATGACTGAAGTGAATATAACTACGTTGGAATGGACTGCAAACAGCGCAAATCTAAATTTAATGGAAAATGTTTGGACAATGCTTGCGCAACTTGTATATGATGGACCTATAATAACGAAAGAGGCTCAATTATGAGAACCAACACTAGATGTCAAAAAATTACTAATAGAGACATGTAGTGATGTTATGGTGCATATGTTCGATCATTCTGAAGAGAGAGTGATAAAAGTTATTGAGCAGGAAGTTGATATCACAGACCTTTAACAGTTTTCAACGATGTCCGAAAAAAATGTCGCGCGAGTTTTGTAAAAAATGATGAAAATTATGTATTTATCTTTAGCTAATAAATTTTCTTCCATTTTTATTACAGTTATGGTCTTTATATAATTATATATTTGTACTATTCTACTGAAAGTGTTTCACCAGCCTGTGGAACTTTGAAAGTCCTTTATTTATTATTTGCATTGCCGGTTATTTATCTGCATTGTCTGCTTTATACTTTAAACGTTCCTATCTATCTAATTTATCAATATACCCACTTTCATATCTTGTATGTATAGTTACTTATATTTTACTATATGCATTTTCTTACATTTTTCTTGCTTTTCCCTGAATTTGCAGATACCGGCCATCCTCTCCCCTGAAATAATTTTTATTTTATTTTTTGAATTTTTTATTTTATATTTTATATTTTATTTTTTATTTATTCTGTATTTATTATTAATTTTCTATTTATTTA